>NC_079164.1:38500518-38525518 GCF_947568905.1 Ostrea edulis
TTGAGCGCGATTCCGAGTTGTGGTTGTAATGTTGTCACACACAATTAAAGACTGAGTCACGCTTACGATGCTTGATTGATTACAGTACAAACTACCACATGTAACGTTCATCATATAATATCGCAACACAATGTGTCTAATCATCTCCAAATATTTACAAAAATGAAGACAGACTGTCTTTGAAGTATCGACCGAGAGCGGATTGTGTTTGCCTTGATTCCCATATGTGCATTTCAAACAATACACAAATAAATAATGTTTCCCATTATCGCTTTCGATTGCTTGATTTCAAAAGCAACTTTAATGTTGTTGTATATAGCATGATCATTGTTACAGTTCGAATTAGTCTCCATCATCCAGACGTTTGTGTATTCTTCTCGCAAGCGTCTGGTCTCCTTGTTGAGTTTCCCCCCTGAAATTATAGCGAGGCTTATCGAAATTCTGATAAAGACAATGATCGGCTAGGTTAAAGTGGTAATACCTGCACACATAGAAACTGCTTTAAATCGAACTGTAGAAAGCTGAAGCATACTTTTTCTACAGAGACAAAACAGATTGATTGTTTAAAACATTTTTCTTCCGTAAAAGATCGGTTTGGATTCTTCTTTGCGTGACTATTATGCAAGTTGAATGAGACACCTGGGGTGACCCTGATTTAAAATACAATATTTTCAAATAAACCTAGTAAAGTATCATCGTTTATTTGAGTTGAAACAAGGAACTCAATTATTTTCAGACACTACTACAAACACATCCTTAATCTTTTGGTTACGACATGTAGATCAGCGCCATTCAAAGGGGGAAATGTTTTCCTGTAGAAAGCGGTCTAGCGTTTGTGGAGAGTAAACCCAAACGTCTGAATGATCGAGACTAAATTGGAATAAGCAATGAACAAGAATATTGTTAAGCCGACCGTACACGGACATTAATTTGTTCCTGCAAGCATAAGCATTTGTTCCCTGTAATTTGTTTAAGTTAAAGAGGAATAAATATAAATACATCGTCATTATTTTAACAGCCGTCAGTAGGCGGTCGGTTATATGATACGAAAGTATTAAGAGGCTATGCGTTTTTGCGAAAATAATAATGTTAGAATATTAGGAAAGCACCCTTTCTTTCACAAAAAACCCTCTTTTTTAAAGACACAGAATATTACGAGAATGTGCTCGCAGGGGATCCAATTATGACATGGCAAGATTTTCCTTTTTAAAAATCTCATTTTGATATGCAAAATTTCCTCTGGTACGGCAAATTGAAGTTTCTTCATATCATGCTCTGGGCGATGCCTGGATGGTGCCTCTATTGGGAATCAAATTTTGACGTCGGATTATCAATCTTAATCAATGAAAATTTTCTTATCAAAAACAATTGGCAATGATTATTCACATTAGTATGCAAGCAATCCAAGATTCTCCTCTGAGAGGGGGATGCAAAGTTATTCATCAGATTATTTAGGAAATTTAAAAAATCCTTTTCAAGAGTACATGTAGCAGGGCCACACTAAATAATGTCAATATGCAGCAAACGTGTCAACGTTGAATGTTTTCAATTTTTCTCGTGATCATACTACATGAATATAAGGAGAAAGTATCCTTTGATTAAAGATCGTTTTCAGAATAGCAAGACTAAGATAGCCATATTGATATTGAATCATCCACATGTTGTGTGTGTCATATTTTAAATATTGGGTTTATACCCACCCAGTCAATTCAAAATTTACCATATGACATGCGGATCAACTTTAAGATATATCATATAACTTAATGGGGCTTGGTTGGGGTCATATTATGGGGTTAACATTTGTCATTTAATGAAAGAGGGTAGTAATCCTATGATGAAGAAAAGCATGGTGAAGGATACTCGGGTGAACGTTGTGTCTCATGGACCTCTTGATAGAAATTAAAAAATCCAATAATGTAGGCGTATATGAAACAAAAATTCTTAAAATGTTTATAGAGTAATTGTTACATGTACTGTGGATCTATGGGCTCAGGTGAGCGATGTGATCCTTCGGTCTCTTTTGAGCAAGACTCATTTGCCGTTTACAGAAATGTAATATTTTTCTATCATTGTATAAATAAACATTCTAATTATTTATCGTTTTCTTCAAGGTCCCCAAATTCACTCAGATCTACTCGTATTTTGATTGGTCTTGAACCTTTGACGCTATTGCTAAATTAAATTCTCACCATATTCAACTTTCTATAGAATTAGGAGAATATTTATTTATTGTTTAATGTTCCTATCGAGAATTTTTCACTCATATGGAGACCTCACCATTGCTATAACACGTGGCCTTGGTTTTTCGGTCTCTTGCGAAGGGCCGCCTCATTTAGTCGCCTCTTACAAGCAATGAATACTAAGGACCTTATCTAATCCGGATTCCCACGTGACGAATTAGGTGAATATAAAGACATTTAAAATATAACGATATTTAACATAAGCTTATCGTTTCCTCCAGAACATACTGCAAAAAATAAATTTACCATGCTTATAATCTGCATCCTTGATGCATGTGCTCAAGCAAAATGACGGTTAGTGAAATGAAACAAATTATTTTCGGCTGGATTTTGACGCTTGCATCAATAGATTTCTTGTTGAACTGTTTTCCTCCACACTGAACAATTTTTTTTCAGTTTTCTGGTGTCACCCAGTTCTTTATTGGTGGAAGAGAGAACCCACATACAATGTACCTGGGAAGAGACCACCGACCTTCCGAAAGTAAACTGGGGGATCTTTCTCACTTACCAGCGCGCGCGGGATTCGAACGCGCGCTGACCAGAGGTGAGAGGCCGTGTGATATTGAGCGCGATGCTCTAACCACTCGGCCACGGAAATTTGAATGGAAACATAGATATCCTCAATACAGGCATATTCTTTTTAACTTTAATTGCTTAACTGGTTAGGTCAGTAGGTTTAAGTATGGACAGCTGACCTGGGACCCGTTTCTCTAAAAGGCATAGAATTACGCCAATACTTACGCGGACCAGCGCTCAACATTAACTTTTTTTCCTATTTGTCCATTCGGACAAGGGACAAAGATATTTACTTGTCCGAACTTCAACTTCACCTGTCCGAAAAATTTTCAAAAAAGGATCTAATATTGTCAACTTGAAAACTGTATTTAATTTACTTAAGGTAACTCCATGCTCGCAGTTTTTTCTGATACAAGTTCAAAATGTGTATTTATTTCCATTCATTTGAGTTAAAACTAACAAATTATCAAATAAAATACATAGGTCATCACACTTTTTAAGATGTGAGACGTACATAAACAGAATCATATATCACCGTCAGAAAAGTGCAATTTTCCATAAATAGCGATATTAAAATTCCATACAAACTGGTTATGACGATATAGTAGCATTCATAACAATTTCATGAAACTGTATCTTCACAAAAATATACAAAATGTCTGTAAAAAATACAGGAAATCATCGCATAATAGACTTGATAAAGAAATCAATAGAAACAGAGTTATTGCCCTTGGATTCAATATTTTGAAACGTATCATTGATTATTCATCTATAACTTAGACTTTTGAAATATTTTATTCTAACAAGATTTTGTACAATAACTATAGGAAAAGACTCCAACAAAATTTATGTTCCTAACATGCATAAATCTAAATAAATCATTGATTTTGCGAAATCGGATGACTTCACAGGAGGGTGGAATTACTTTAATATATAGTCGATTTTTATACCTGCTTGATTGATTTTTTAAATCTTATTTTCTTGATAAAAACAACAAACGCATAAAACAAAATTTTATCTAGACTTCTTGTCTTGAACCAATGACTTCGTAAGATCCATGGATGATTGAAAGTAGTACGCAATAAGTGAACACCAACCCCGATTGAGTTTGACTCAGCTAGTTTACATATCAATTGATATCGGGATCGAAGTTCATTTTCCATGCATTACACATGTACTTCCGACTCTCAACTACCGATAAACTTTTCACAAAATTGTTTGGAGACTTCTTTACATAAAAAAACACTTGTCCAATCGGACAAGTGCTCATCAATATTCACTTGTCCGAAATGTTTTCCCGCTGGTACCGGACAAACGTTAATGTTGACCCCTGCGGACGCATATTATGTTTCAATGTCCAAAGAACATAGACCTTGTCACTGAGTATTAAACATGCGCAAATTTTATCATATGATTTTGATTTGGGTCAAATGCTGTCTGACGTGTTTCATACCGATTGTTAGGCCGTTCTTGGCACACTGAATTTGACTACGGATAACTCCGTTTTCCTGATCAGGATGTAGGGCTCACGGCGGGTGTGACCGGTCGACAGGGGATGCTTACTCCTCCTATGCACCTGATCCCACCTCTGGGATTTTGTATTGGTTATATGAGTTATGAGATTGTTCACTGTTCGTTATCTTCACCTTTCATACATGTAACGACTATAGAATACAACATAAATATTCATAAATTTTACTTGCATCAACTATTTCTCATTCTTTCCAAAATATCATCATATTACTAGTGAAAGGTGAAGATAACGAACAGTGATCAATCTCATAACTTCTACAAGCAATACAAAATAGATAGTTGGGCAAACACGGACCCCTGGACACACCAGAGGTGGGATCAGGTGCCTAGGAGGAGTAAGCATCCCCTGTCGACCGGTCACACCCTCCGTGAGCCCCATATCCTGAGCAGGTAAACGGAGTTATCCGCAGTTAAAATCAGTGTGCCAAGAACGGCTTAACAATCGGTATGAAACACGTCAGACAGTATTAATTTTGACCCAATGATAGGTTGTATTGACGAACTAGATCGTTATAACGACCATAGAATTTGCGAAATGCTGACTTCAATCGAGACTGTTGAAACCCCTGTACCATCAACTTGTTTTTCAGTAGCTTACCTCGATTTAAAAAACTGAGTATGTGTGTATATTTAAACAATTAAATGCTTTCTTTGTTGTTTTATCGAGTGATGAAGGTAGCAAGCAATACAGAAAAAAAATCATACTTGGTTATGCAGATTTTTTGTTGTTGCAATGATTACTACTTTTATCAGATAAAACAAAGATAGACATTTTATTAATTATATTTTTATAATATATCTTTGACTCATTCGTTAATTTATACATAATAGACAATGCATCCTTTGACCTTGATGACGCTTCCATATTTGGTAATGATTACGTGGACAACCCGGATCGTACAAGTAGCAACAAACATTGTCTGTGATGAAAGCAATGCCGATTTCAAAAGAAATATAGGAGAAAAGGTTAAGTGAATATATATATGATAAATTAAAAGAAGATGTGTTTGTGAAAGACAAATGCCCCCGATAATGGCCAATTCCGAAGATGGCCAAGGTCACAAGGACAAATATCTTGGTACCAACCGCCGCAGTGGCCGAGAGGTTATAGCGTTCACCTCGAATTACGAATCCCGGCCGCGACAGACATAAGTCGTTAAAATAGGTAGTGACAGTTCCATCGCCAAACGCTCAGCATCATGTGTGAATGTCACGGGTCCTCGGAGATGACCTTAAAACGAATGCCCCGTGCCGCAGTAGGTGACACGCTAAAGAACCCTCACTGTTCAGTGGCCGTAAGCGCCGAGCAAAGCCCTAAATTTGAAGCCCTTCACGGGTCTTGGTGACGTCTCTATATGAGTGAGAACTTCTCGAGCGTCTGAGACGTTAAGCAAGATACAATCAATCAATCTTGGTACCAGTAGAAAGATCTTGTCACAAGAAATGCTCATGAACAATATGAAAGCTTTAATATTTATCATTTAGAAGTTATGACCAATGTAATTTTTTTTTAAAAATAGGTCAAGGTCAAAATGTTTAGTACCAACGGAAAGGTCTTGTCACAAGGAATACTCATGTGAAATATCAAAGCTCTATCATTTCCTGTTCATAAGTTATTAGCAAGGTTAAAGTTTTCAAAAAGTAGGTCTAACTCCAAGGTAAAAAATGTTGGTATCTACTGAAAGGTCTTGTCACAGTTTTCTTTTCTTGAGCTGTCCTGTAGCGCACGAGAAAAAAAAAGGATGCAGGTTGGACTTCTAGCACTGGCGCAATATCTGGAATTACGGGCGCATTCTCCAGAACCACAGGCGCATTCTCCGGACTTGGCGATGGTACAGAATTCTGTGACTGGTTGGACCCTTGTAAATGAATATTCAGGAATACTCATGTGAAATATCAAAGCTCTATCATTTCCTGTTCATAAGTTATTAGCAAGGTTAAAGTTTTCAAAAAGTAGGTCTAACTCCAAGTTAAAAAATGTTGGTATCTACGGAAAGGTCTTGTCACAGTTTTCTTTTCTTGAGCTGTCCTGTAGCGCACGAGAAAAAAAAAGGATGCAGGTTGGACTTCTAGCAATGGCGCAATATCTGGAATTACGGGCGCATTCTCCAGAACCACAGGCGCATTCTCCGGACTTGGCGATGGTACAGAAGTCTGTGACTGGTTGGACCCTTGTAAATGAATATTCCGGGGTCAACATAGCTGCTATTTTCGTGCGGGTGTGTCTCGCATTTTGCGAAGATGAACTCCACTCCTGCTTGGACTGCTCATGCATTCGTCTGATATGAGCTTTCATGTCCGTTTTTCTTCAGCATTCCACACTGCAACCCACAACTGAACAGTTATATTTAACCGTCATCAGACGATGTCTTTCCTCCCAGTGTCAGCTGAATTTTGATCTTGGAGGGAAACATTATCCCTCTTCTTCCTAGAACAGGACAAGTCATGCTTGGATGTTATATAATTTCTATGGACTCTGTAGTACCGAACCAAGGATGTTGTCGACCTCATTCAGGTCAGCAAAGAGCTCCAACGTGACCTCTAAATATTCCTTCTGAAACGGAAGTTACAATTAAATAGTTTAGAGGAAAGATCTTAGGACTTGGTATTTCATTGATTAATTGATTGAATATTGTTTTACGTCCCTCTCCAGAATATTTCATTCATATGGAAACGTTACCACTGCCGGTGAAGGGCTGCAAAATTTAGGCCTATGCTCGGCGCTTATGGCCATTGAGCAGGGAGGGATCTTTATCGTGCGACACGAGACCTCGGTTTTTGCGGTCTCATCCGAAGGACCACCCCATTTAGTCGCCTCTTACGCCAAGCAAGGGGGTACTGAGGACCTATTCTAACCCGGATCCCCACGGGGTACTTGGTATTTCACAATAACACAAATTAAATATGGAAGGTGAAGATAACGAACAGTGATCAATCTCATAACTCCTACAAGCAATACAAAATAGATAGTTTGGCAAACACGGACCCCTGGACACACCAGAGGTGGTATAAAATTATACCCCACACCCTCCTATATGAATTTATATTCGAGCCATCAAAGTCACACCGTGTGACCATCATGTACGGTTCAATTCCTTGACAGCACCCTACAGTCGTATAATACCAAAAACACAGGGCAGGCGGAACAGGTCACCGAAAGCTCAATAAGAGTATCCATGGTGCAGAACAAGTCTACCATTCCAACATATGGACTATTTACGTCATACACAAATATTGAGTCTTTAAAAAGACTTCTACATGCCTCTTCCAGGCATATAACACCTAGGGTGAATAGATATTAAATAATATTCAAATAGGAACCCCTCCCCTTACAAGGGAAATCTACAGAGAATATCGCGAGACAGGCTTAATCAGCCTTCCTTTTCTAAAAAACGTAACTTCGCGGCTAGGGGGCAGGGTATCAGAGTCTGCTGATTTCGTTTTCATGACTACTCGACATGTCGGGGTCAGAGTAATAGCTTACATGTCTATCATTTACTGGAGATTCCGAGAATCTAGTCCCACATCGTCTTCTGTATCATTATTAGAATCATATTGATTCTCTGAGATTCCATCTCCCATACATTGTTTTAAGTGGTCGAAAATGGACAACTACGGTTTTCTTAGAAGCTTTCATATCGTATTTCATAGGTAATGTCAGAAAATTTCCCCGATAAGGTCCAGTCCACCCAAAGCCTAATTTTGGATTAGCTTTTGGCGGATACCACCTCCACTCGAATCTGTGCTTCAGTTAAACATCATGGTAGCGTTTCTGTTTCTGAAAGCTAGATAATAAATGTTCATGCTTGATATCAGGTCATTCTCATGGTATTGCGAATTCATTCAACATAGGAATGAAAACGACCTCCTTCTGAACAATATGACGGTGGTGAACAAGCAATAACATCAATCGGAAGGTTCGCCTCTCTTCCTAACATGACTAGATTTGGGGTACACTTTGTACTTTCATGTACTGTGACACGATAGGTCATCATTACATATGACAAATGGTCGTCCCAATTAGACCTATTTTCGTCGATAAAGATCGACAGCATTTGCTGGAGCGTGCGCTCAAACCTCTGTATCATGTCATTAGATTGAGGGTGATAAGGGGTGGTACGAGATTTCTTAATGCCCAAAAAGAAAACGCATTTCGGAAAACTGTTGATTTGAATTTGGGCTCAAGTACAGAATAAGACGAAAATAGTTCTTTTAACATTGTGTAGGAATATTTTAAGTAACATTGAAAAATAATTTGTTTCCTATCTATTGATGATACAATATTTATTCTGATTCTAATTAGATTGTAAACTTGATCATGCTAATTTTGTTGGAATATTCATAATTTACCCATAGTACAGTAATAAGTTCATAGCTTGTTTAATTTAAATTAATATTCAAATATATTTGATTATTTGACGAATTTTTTGGTCGATAGTTTATAATTAACCATTAATCCTATATGTTTTAAAAATGAAATCATGTATATTCATTAAATCACAGGGCAGGTACACAAGGTTGAATGGTAGATAGGCCTACAGGTCGAAAGGTAGACAGGTATGTTCGAAATAGACCTACAGGTAGACAGGTCGAAAGGTAGACAGGTTGACAGGTCGAAAGTGCTGATAGCCACGCTGACAAGTAAACATACTTGAATCAAAATTCTCAATGTAATATATACATTTTTTAATTTACAAATCTATGATATTGGTACACATTTCCAAAATTATTCATAACGGGCGATAAGTTGATTGGAAAATGTGTTGACAGTTCAACAAATTATAAATTGTTATTTATTTGTTGAAAAGCGTCTGTATATCTGCATATAATACTATCTAGTTGTATGTTCGTTCATCATTCACAAAATATTCTCAGCTACTAGCAATTCAACATGAGGATGATGTTGACGGCATATGGCAATCGTTTCGTCATTCAATTGAGAAATATCACAGAAATGTGCATTGTAATTCGCAACATCTTGTCCTGCAAGTTTGATGAAATTTACGTGTGGACCAATCTCTTCATCGATTAGACCACCTGGTAATTTGAAAAAAATATGACTGTTTCTGATTTTTTTCAGCACTCCAAACCCAGCTCTCTGTAGTCCCTCCAGCTCAACTGTAAAAAATAATGAATTACGTGTCGACCAATAACATTTAATGTTCTTCAATTTTTTTTATTATTAACCAGTTTTGACAATTAAGAACATTAATTGACTCCATGTAAGGCAGGGCGGTGATGCTAATAATGGTATCAGCAAAAATGGCGATAATGATTATGATCCCTACCTCTGATAGCATCCGACAGGACTCCTTCTAAATGTCTCTGTAGATTCCTGGTATTTACTACCGGTCCACAGCTTTTGCAGACAGCTTTGATAATCTTTTCTTGTAATGATGGAGACGGTCTGAGGTGTACTTTTCTACCTGATGTTTCATTAGCCAAGGCCTGAAATAGAATACATTTTGATTTATTTTATATTGAAAATGATATGTAAATTGAAGATAAATGCTAAAGTTGTATAATTAATGAATTTAGATAAGGTCATTTTTTATTTTGAAGAAGACAGAAAATATAAAAATATTTCTATATCTACATAGGAGGCACATTTTCAGCCGTATTCATGAGTCAATTACTTTCCGAATATATCTCGCACTAGCCGACTGGTACATAATGGTCCCCCCCCCCCCCCCTGGTTTTGCGGAAATGAATAAAAATCGATCTAGTAGTCCATCGTTTCCTTCAAAATGTAAATTGTATATATATATATATATATATTGTAAATCTTAATTTACATTAATTATAAGTTATATATAAGTTATATGTTGTTAATATGTTAATAAATTAATTAGAATCTTACATTTTCAGAATATATAAGAGTCTGAATATATTTAGTGTCTTTTATTGGTTTGCGAGTGACAGAATTAAATAATAACCTCTTAGATTTCTTAATTCGTGAAGAAGAGGTTCTGGTTGTATAAATATGCAGGCTGACATAGACGTCTTGTCAAAACCCCTAGTTCCGTTCGCTAGGATATTGCTGTCACCACGACCTCCCCATAGTTTGCATAGTAATGCCTTTTCTGCCTCTCCTTTGCTTTGTTTCATCGAGACAGACGAAACGAATCGGTGGCCCTCATCACCGGTAATTATACCGTACCCTTTATTTTCTATCTGATGTTTCTGAATCCCAGCAGTAGTGTAGTTTTCCAAAAGAATTTGGACGTTTTCCAAATGAATTTGGACGTGATGGCGACGTTGAATGTGGTCCACCACTGGCTGAATGACTCTGTTAAACGTGTTTGATTTTCCACCTATGGAAGTATTTTATAAGTCATTTAACTAATGTATATGATAATTGCGAAATATTTGGCACTAATATTGTTGATAATGCTTATTATTGAAATTAGGAGCGTTACAAGTAAAACTCGGTTCGCAGCTGTTCAAGCAGCATTGAGGGTATCAAATAACTAACGAGAAGATGGTTATTTTAAACTGCATGTTACTGCAAGTGTACATGTAGTTTAGTTTTTAGCTCTTCTGAGCCGAAGGCTCAAAGAGCTAATGCTATGGCCATTTGTGCGGTGTGCTCAAGAACCCCTTGGCCAATTTTTTTCAAATTTGTTACAGGGTATTATTGGCCCAAGGGCTTTCATACATACTAAATAAAGGGATGTGACCCTTTAACAAGGGGAGATAATCAGGAAAATACTAACAAAAGTAGTGGTTGCTAAAAAATCTTCTCAAGAACCACTGGGCAGATTATCACCAAACTTACACATAAGGATGAGGATATGTTGTAGATTAAAAATTGTTCAAGGCATTACCCTGGGGCAAAGGGCGTGGTCTCAAGGTCACTTCAAAGTTGACCTAAATTTATATTACCTTAAATCTTTGATATTTTAGTCATTATAAGGACTAGGATCATCAAATTTTGACAGTTGATGCATCTTAGGACCTTGTGTCAAGTTGTCTCAAAAGTAGGTCACGGTGACCTACTTTTTGAATTTTGCAGGTATTTATTTTAAAATTAATTTGGATGCATATCTTGGACACTTTGAAGCCTATGATCATCAAAACTTGTCAGTTGGTGGATCATGGAACCTTGAAATGCGTCAACTGAAAAATAGGTCACCGTGACCTACTTTCTGAATTTTATGGCTTATCATTTATAGATATATTTTAAGTTGTTATTTCAAATGCCGAGAGGTTTAGAATCATCAAATCTTGTAAGTTGATGCATCTTGAGGCCTTTAAACATATTTATATAAAATTTAAAAAAAAAGTAGGTCACAGTGACCTACTTTTTCAATTTTGCAGATATTCAAATTTCACATTTTCAATTTTAGATGCATATTTTGGGCACTGTAAAACCTAGGATCATCAAACTTTGTCAGTTGATGCGTCTTCAGTCTTCGGTTTGTGTCGACCAAAAAGTAGGTCACTGTGACCTACTTTTGGCATTTGACAGTTATATTTATATATTTCAGTCACTAATTGACCTACAATCATCAAACTTTGACAGTTGATGCATCTTGAGTCTACGGAGTGTGTCGACTAAAAAGTAGGTCACCTTGACCTACTTTTGGAATTTGACAGCTATATTTATATATTTCAGACACTATTTGACCTACAGTCATCAAACTTTGTCAGTTGATGGATCTTGAATGTTCGAAGGGTTTCGACCAAAAAGTAGGTCACCTTGACCTACTTTTGGAATTGGACGGCTATATTTATATATTTCAGATACTATTTGACCTACAGTCATCAAACTTTGTCAGTTGATGCGTCTTGCATGTTCAAAGGGTGTCGACCAAAAAGTAGGTCACCATGACCTACTTTTGGAATTGGACGGCCATATTTATATAATTCAGATACTATTTGACCTACAGTCATCAAACTTTGTCAGTTGTTGGGTCTTGCATGTTTGAAGGGTGTTGACGAAAAAGTAGGTCACCTTGACCTACTTTTGGAATTGGACGGCTATATTTATATATTTCAGATACTATTTGACCTACATTCATCAAACTTTGTCAGTTGATGGGTCTTGCATGTTCGGAGTTCGCTGACCAAAAAGTAGGTCACCATGACCTACGATTGGAATTTGACAGCTATATTTCAATATTCAGATACTAATTGGCTTAAAATCATCAAACTTTGTCAGTTGATATTTCTTGGGTTCTCAAAATGTGTAAACCATAAAGTAGGTCACATTGACCTACTTTTTTTGAATTCTTAGGATTTATCTAAAGATTTAGAATACTAAGAGGCTAAGAATAGAAATGGTGGGGTTGTACAATTTATTAGAAGAGCGATTCTAGGCCGTTGGGCCTCTTGTTTGTTATTTGTGGGGTTTTGTGTGTGTGGGGGATGGGGGGGCTGTTTCAAGTTTTACGTTATGTTTTTGCGTCACACTTTGATGACGTCACAATGGAAAGCAGTAGATTGATTTAAAAAATGATCAATCTCATGCCTCGTTCACACGAAGAATTTGATTCGCATTAAACGTAAGTTAATGCGAATTAAATCTGAATCGTGTTCACGCGGAGATTTTAATGTGCATTAGTTTACTTCAAATTAAAATTTACGTCGCGATTGAATGTGAATGAGATTTACTTCGCATTAGCTCCGTGTGAACTCAAAGCGAAGCTAATTCGCATTAAATATACACGCATGCGTAATGGCAAATTTGGGTCATATGCATCATACCCGTGATTAGTTATATATATTAATGTTAGATTTGTTCGAAAAACTAATCAAAATGATAATAATCACTGGGGAAAAAAAGCATGTACAAACAGCAAGTCATTAGATAATGCCAGACGTAAATGTCTGCTCTGAGTAATACATATGAAAGGAATTGCATTTAAATACGATAAGAACGTTTTAAAATAGTGATGATTTAAGAAATGAAACTTATAATTCTTTGTTTGATGCATGTATCAAACGAAACATTGGACGGAAAACTTCATCAATGCGCATAGCGCATTGATGAAAAGTTTTCCGTCCAATGTTTCGTTTGATACATGCATCAAACAAAGAATTATAAGTTTCATTTCTTATTATTTAATTATGTTTTTAAGATAGAAAAACAAATAGTTTCTCCCATCAAAAAGCTTGAATTAACGTTTCTGAAATGGCGCGTAGGAATACATATAGGCAAGAATGAAAACAAAAACAAAACGGCATGGCTGTGCGTTCAGGTCAAGAACAGTTACTGTGCAGATTTAAATGGATTATACGCCAAATTAAAGGTGCAATGGTTAAAAGCTGAATTAAATATAAAGGAAGATAACAAGCGGTGACTGGATTTATGCTGCATCGTGTTGGAGCAGACGTTGAACACTGGTTGTGTCGTTGGAACGGTGGAATGCAATTCGGCTCCATTTCAATATCGAGGAAAACGTTCAAAACGCACTCGTTGACTGAGCCCCATATAACGCAGTTCAATTTCATTGATATTTACCAGATCAGAAGTCGCCACTTGCTCCGTCATGTTATCGATCTCGTAAAGCAGACGATTCATACCGGGAATTCGTGTAATCTGTCTACTTCAAGTGGTCTACGTCATCAAATATTAACTATTCTGCCACATCATCGCCTATGTATGTTGTTTCTTTAAATTATTTTATATTTTATTTATATCTTTAGTTGTGCTAATTTTTGATAGCAATGAAAAACAAAAATCAAACAAATGCATTTCGTTATATATATATAATGCTTGTGTGTAAAATCCCGTTCTATAAATAGCGCTAAAATTAGAACGGGGAAGACGCATTCCAGAGAAAAGTAGTCCCGTGTGCTTAGTGCAGATGAACTCCGAACGAAATTTTGACAGAGAAATCAAACGAATTTTTCAACCAATTAGCATTGTTTATAAGTCATCACTTTAAAAGTTATTAAATGATATGGTTTTCTTTTATACATTTTAACAAATATGTCACTCATAGTTAAATTTTTCTATACTATATGACGTCATAGTAGACTTATAATACGTATTAGTAATTAAAAATTACGTCACAACAATAGGCAGCGGATTGATGAAAAAGACGTTCCGAGGTTTTTTAAATCGGGCTCATGAAGAAGCAATATATTGTCTAGAATGAATGCTGGTCGCCAGAGGAAATACCACTAATTTCTTGGGAACATAAAACAAACACGACAAAACTCCTTGTATGTAGATCAGTTACATGTATATTGTAAATATGTTTTGAACAATGAATTCTGTATCTATACCCAATATTCATTAAAGTATATATAAAAATAATTTTCAATAAATATATTATATTATTACTACAGTAACTTGATCCGAAGAGTCGGATCACGTCGAGTTGACAGGCGCGGATCATCAGATCACACGAGACGCGAAGCGTCGAGTTTGATCTGATGATCCGCGCCTGTCAACGAGACGTGATCCAACTCTTCGGATCAAGTTACTGTAGTAATGATAAATTTATTATATACCCCCTTCTGCATTTTAAATCCACATTTATAAGATACTCTAAATGCAATCCAAATTATCAAAAATACAGACATACAGTGAAATTATATTTTGTGTACGCAGTTTTGTTTGTGACACGGCCAATATTTTCCACAAGAAACGTTGCGTTGATGCATTGTGACGGCATCAGTTTCAGAGGGTACTGATACGGAATCAGAAAACCACAGTGTGGTGATCCAGAAAACCGGATCACACGCTGTGAAATCCACAGTATCAAGAACAATACATTGATAGGTATATAATAATATAGTTTATCCTTTAATTCATTTCCTGCATCCTTTAATTTAGAGATGCATACGAATTTAATGCCCATTAGTTTACTTCGCATTGAATATTACCGCCATGTGAACGCTATGCGAATTATTTTACTTCGCATCAAATTTAATGCGAAGTAAAATTTAATGCGCATCCGTGTGAACGAGGTGAAATTTGGACGTTTCAACCTACGTTAAATATTTGTCCGACAATTCAAATCATTGCATTTGTTGTTTAAAATTTTAATGTCAGACATATTGCATTTGAAACTGGATATTGGTAACATTTGGATACATATAAATTAATTTCATTTAATGCGTTTAGTTATGGAATTAATGATTACGCTCTTACTTTTCACATAATAACACATTTAGTAATGTTGAAAATTCCTTATGCGAATGAAAACAGAACTTTACATGCAAAGTTTGTACTCTCTAATAAATATGAATTTTTTTTTTAATTTTAACTCACTATTTTATAAATATTCTCGAGAAATTTATGCCTGTTTCTCATAAATGTATTCATACTTTAATGAGAAAGTCGTCGACTCATGTGATTACAAACCTCACACTCCGTACAATCACTTGCGTGTGTGTGAATATATTACATATGTACATTTATATTATATATAATTTTTTTAAGTAGAAAAATGTTATACAGTAAATGCACATACCTCCTGGGTCACATATAGCTACCAAGTATTCAATAAGAGAGTTGTGGAAATCTCCTGTTCCAGTCGAAACTTCCGTCTTTGGTCCGCATAACGCCGCAGTTACATGTAATGAAATAATGCTGGACAGTACAAGCGATTTAGAACAATTTGTTGATTTCTCAAAAAGTTCCAGCCATTCATAAAATCCATTGTTCAGAATAGTATGGAAAGGTATCTTGATATTAAAAGATTTCTTATATAAATTCAAAACGTCATTCCCATCAAACGTCGTTTGAGTAGCCATAATGAAATCACAGTTTAACGTTACAATGTTATGTTGTCGTTGGTTAAGTTAAAATGACATTACGTCATTTTAGTAACGCATGTATTATGTTGGGGTGATTTCTAACGGAAAAGTGCACGTATGTTAGAACTTTTAGATATGTCTTCGAGCGATGCGGCACCGAAGTTATTCGAATTTTATTCAATTATATGTGATCATGGAAATCTGCTGAATTATTTCAGAAATGTACAGCTTTTAAAAAACACAAGGAAATGCAAAGATTGTTTGAAGGAAATGAAATTATCAAAACGTTCCAGCAAAATTGACAAAGAAGAATGGAAATGTGATACATGCCTGAGTGTGGAGTCTATAAGGCAGAATTCAATGTTTGAGGTATGTTTTTCATTTGAAAAACTTCTAATGTCTAAGGTAATATTATTCTAATTGTAGATTGGTATTGAAATTATCACATGCGTTGTATCATTTAATCCAGTGGCATTTTACCCCACATTTTCTCATTTCAGAGATCAAAGCTGCCATTAAGAAAACAGTTGGAAATTTTGTATTTCTTCGGAATTGATATGCAAATATATGAAGTGGAAAAATTCACAGATATCAGTCATGGAACTATTATTGAGTGGTATAAGTATTTGAGAGGATTATGCAGAGAATTTCTCAAACGGGATCCTATTATGCTCGGAACTACTGAAGGAAGTATTGTGGAAATAGATGAGAGTTTGTTTGGGAAAAAGAGAAAGTACAACTGTGGAATCGGGAAGCAGGTAAATATGGATGTATTTGAAATCAGGTTTATATTTATAAAAGTTTGGTATATATGTATATAAATAATGTAAATAACGTACTCTGCATTGTCGTATTGGCTAATTTTCTTTTAAACCATGATTGAAAATACAAATATCAGGAATATATGATAATACTGAGTAGCACAGTCGATCAACACTCCAACTGTGGACCGCGGGCTCAAGTCCTGCAGGGATTTTATACATTTTGTCACGTTAAGATCTATTAAAAACATTTTTTTTTTCCCCTGAGTGATTCAAATTGTTATATGAATCTGTGATTCATTATCCACATCAAATTTATACATGTAACCCCCCCCCCCCATTACAATTATTCATAATGCTTTCAAATATTGATATTTTATTTATATATGGATATTTATACTGTGTAAGATTAGAAATAGAAATGATCTAAACATGTTTTGTGTACATGTGTATGTAAGTTATTGATGATAGATAAATATACAAGCAATTTATTTTTGTTATCTTATCAGGACACATGGGTATTTGGAATGAAAGAAAAGGGCACGAGAAGAGTTCAGTTCCAAATAGTGGAGAAAAGAAATAAACAAACATTAATTCCGATAAAGTCTTCTGTTGAAAGAGGATGTACGATTTATTCAGACTGCTGGAAGTCGTATAGCACATTGAACGAAGAGGGGTTCGATCACTTCACTGTTAATCACAGTGAGAACTTTAAAGCTCCGGATGGAACTTGCAGAAATGAAATTGAAGGAGTGTGGAGCTTGGTGAAGTTGAGAATCAAATCTATGAAGGGAGTTTTGCATGACAAAATTGAGGCTATTTTAGACGAATTTACATATCGTCATAGATTTGGGTTGTCAAATGGAGATGTGTATAACAAGTTAATATCAGATATTGCTCATATGTAATATAAATAAAATGTGAAATATGAATTTATGTTCTATTACAGTGTATGTTGCAGTACTATCACTATAATATGATAGGGATGATTAGAAAATAATTGATTAAAAGTTGTGTAATATTATTTTATGATTTAATTCTTATTGTCTCCTTGTCTCTGATTGGTCAAATTCCAATTGAGGTACGCAAGTTATTTTTGTATAACCTGGTTTGGTATGGGGACACACCCTCTTGACAACCAGATGTCAGAACTATTTTTTTTTCTCTCTCTCTAAATTTACATCGCAGCACTGTTTTCAGCCTTCTATGGAATAGAAAGTCAACGTGCACAATAAGATACTTCGGTCTGATACACATGTTGTTTTCTCGTTGTCAATATTAGCATCTACTTGTACGTAAATCACTGTTGTAAAACATCTTTCTCTGTATGTACGGTCGAATAATAGATTAAAACAAAGATATTAGATCTATATTCGAATTAATAATTTGATAAGTAAGCATTACCCTGTTAATTTTGAAATACATTTCTCACTGGGAAAAGGAAGGGGGGTGCGTTGTTTCATTCCATGATCCGTCTTTCAACAAAGCAAACAAAAATTCATACGTTACATTTTATCACATGACGTCAGACACATTGACATGTGGATCGCTATTTGTTACTTGCTTACATATTTTCTTGTGTCGGATTTACTATTAGCGACAACATTGCATACATGGGTAAGTTTTCATTTAGCAAAAGTTTTCACAAAGTTCAAAGCCGTAAATTATTGCATTTTCTGATATTTGAAGATTTATTTTGGGAAGGCCTAAACAATGCATTTTCCCGTATTTTTTCAATCTGTCGGAGATGAGCGACTTCAAAGTCATCCCTATCTCTAAAGGGCAGCGAAATACGCATTGCATGGATAGTCTATACATATTTTCTATGATGATAAACTTCACTTTCGATACAATATTTTGATAAATGGCCAGGCTCCGTAGAACTAAGATAAACGATGGTGACCTTCGGCTTCGCAGCTAGACGCTTCGTGTCGCTGTTGCTAAGTAAATCATTGCGCGGCTTAGTTGACTTGTATTTTTCCGAGTTTATGTACATTTTGATAAACGAAGGTTAGCATCTTTGTCTCTTGCATTAAATTATAAGGAATAACTTAACTTTAATTAGGAAATTGAAAAGAAAAAACGGGGGTCGCAATGCTTGACATTGAGCTACAGTGTTCTAAACATGGCCTTTGTGCACTTAAAATTTATTCAATTAAACTTGATTTGTCTATTAGTCAGTGTCAACACCATATAAGCAACACAAATAAATCGTTACATAAAATAGATGCATAACCATGTCTTCTAACAATACCGATTAAAAAAAAAATGGTTTAATACAATGGGAAATTTGCACTTGATATACGGAATAAATCATGATATCGAATTTGAGAGTTTAAAGAGACATATTAGGAGTCATGTCAAATTCTAAAATTTCAAATAATTTTCGAGATATTATATTATAATTTAAAATGGAACTGAAAAAAGTGGGGGATGGAGACCAAATTTTTTAATTGTTGGCGAAAATACTGCTTTTTTATACAAAATTTCGAGTAAATTAATTTAAACTTTTTTAAGAATCGGTGTTCTGTTTGGAAAAATATATCAACCTAATTAATAAATTACATTTGATCTAGTTCCAAGTCTCAACTACTTGTATCATAAATTATAAAACTGAAATACACGTATAGGAGTATAAAAATAGAAGATATATTAGTTGAAACAGTAATATTACGCAGATTTAGAACTTTTTGATTAATGAATCCAACCGCCTGGATAGGGTTCAGTAATAGATGTGTAATATGTTTGCGCCAATGTGATCAGTATTGAACCAGTAAATACTTAGTTGTAGCATCCTGTACAGTTGTGCTCAAAAGCTTCCTTAACACTGTCATTTGCTATCATGTCTTGGAAAGGATGACAGGTAATGTCACTTGTTTTTCAAGTTTGATATTAATCAAATGATTGTGCAGGAGATAGTCCGTTTGTACTGGAGATTTAGGTTGGAGCAGTAGATCGATTAAATTAAAACAATGAGAAAAACTTATAATCTACTGGATATTGGAAATCAATAGTCCCGTTATTTCCACAGTATTTAAAATTCATACATTTTGTAAGAATTGTTTTGTGGAAATTTCACATCATACTATCATATGGCCGAGAAGTTATGTCATTGGGTGTTTTTGTATGCGCATTTTATTGATATAATATTGAGTGAGAACACAGTTAAACAGCAGATATTCATATTTAAGGTATTTTGAAACGCACGTTGTGTCAGTAATGAATAGTGTCGAATTTCCAATGTTTGAATTTAATCTTAACGGTTTTAAACTGTAACATTTTCATTACTGTTCATTGTACACTGTGACGTCACTTCATCTAATTTTAATTACCTAATTTTCAAGCCGATCAGATTCGCCGTAATTAGTAAAATAGATAATTTATTATAAAATAAGACAAATTTTCTAAAATATTGAAATGAACTTGCACATATATGCATACCTTTCAGATACCGGCTTTATGTAAACAGTAGCGTTCGTTTTTGATAAACATATCTTTTAAAATTTTTGATGTAGTTTTCGTACTTTTTTCCATTTAAAGCGACGTATTTTGGTATATCAGTGATGTATTCTGGTACATCAGTGATGGATGTAGATGGGGCGCCCCCTCCTTTTCGCCACAAAGGATCTCCCAAGTTTCGCTGTGACATATCGCCCACGACGATTTAGTAAAACTTTATGCAATTTACAATGCCCCAATATGTTCATTAATACCTCAACCTACGAGGTTTGGTGTTTTATTTTACTGAAAAATTCGTTAACATTAAGAATGGCGTTTGTTTGTTTTTGTTAAATCTCTATTGATATTCATCGAATGACTGGTTTTTAAAGCCTTTGTTTATTTTGAGCACAAGGTTGTCCAGATTAGAGACGGGTTTTTTTTTTTTGGTTAAAGGTCATAGGAGACGGTTTTGAACAATACGTTTTCTCTCCATAATTATCAACGTTGTTTCATAGACTCCTCATAAAAATACTTTTTGAATATTAATAACGATATTAACTCGAAGAAATTGAAGTGCAAAGGTAGTCGGAATAGAAAATAGTTACCCGATTATCGTTCTTGATTTCCTGAATTTGTGACGTCATAAGAGACCACGCTCAGATTTGCGAATCAAAACAAAAGCACACTCATAGACGATTTATTCGCAACTTGAGGAGTTTTTGAATGGGGAACCATAGTTTGTTATACAAGGATATAACTTTGAACTCATAATTAATGCAAATGCCAGCCACATCTACGATTTTTCATCGGAGGACGAACAAGAAGATCGATCAAGATCCTATTCATTCCGAATCGGTTGAAACAATACACGTATCAACACTTCGCGAAAGTTACGTCCCTTGTCCGCCATCTCTCGGATAAAAATCGTATTTCCCTACGTTGGCCTTTGTAATTTTCCTATCTGTAGCTTTGACATCTGTTATTTTTCCATCAATTGCAGTTAACTACAATATGCCCCAGATTGGGGCAACCCATTAACTTGTATGAAAACTTGGTAATTGGCTAAAATTCCAAGTAATAACATCTTACATTTGGTAAGGTAAAGAAGGAAAACTTGGTTTTTCACCGATTGACCTTTGGCTGACCCCGCAAAGGGACGTAACTCGCGGCGAAGTGTTGATACGTGTATACTGAGTGGTTAATGATAAATGTATGATAATTTCAGAGTACATTCTCTGATGACAATAAGAGAAATATAGATAGTTATTACTTGCGCTTTCTAACCCCATGCAGACACAGTGACGCAGCATCGGTTTTTTTTCCCAAGGGGGGTGGGGGTCAAATTGAAGGTTGACTGACAAAAAAAGGTGGGCACCCCCTCAACCCCCTTTGGTTTTATGTGCCCAAGCCCCACCCCGACTCGGATATATTTTATAGCCAGATCGAAATTTCCTTTACACACATTGTGAGCGCCGTTTTTTTAAATTTATTTTCATAGGATTTTTACAAGTATCGTGTGCAGCTATTTTAGTTTAACAGGTGAATCTAATAAATATAAATGGCTTTAACATTCTTTTACAATAAAATTTGCAACATTCGGGCCTATATGAAAAATAATTTACCATCACATTAGCCGCTATAAGGGCTCTTTCTTGCGTATAATGGTTGGAACTGGAAGCCAGAGGAAGAACGAATTCTTCGTCTGTACCAGTTATTGAAGGAACTGTCGAAAAATCCAAATGTCCTGACTGTTTTTGTAGGCCATGCGTTATGGACGAGTCACACGGACAACTTTAGGTAGCCAAAGAATTCTGGTGTGCAGTCCAGAAAAACTAATTCAAACAGAATAAAACTTTTTAAACAATTTTGGAATATCTTGAGTCATCGTGGGGTGTGGGACGATGATCGGTTCATAAGCTGTACATAGCCAGAAAATCTGCACATTACGCAGGAACTCCCGTCGGAAACTGAATGTTGGGCTGTCATACATCGTCTGATACTGGGTATCCGACGAAGGCAGTCAAATGGATACAAGAAAACGTAGAAAAAAGAGTAATCTGCCTAATTTATCAATGGCTAACGTTCTTATTTATACAAAATAAATTTATCGAGCTTTAATTCTTACATGTTGATTCATTCAACCGACCGGTTGTTCAAAATCCTCGACCTTTAACGTTATATTTTGTTGAAAATTTTGACCCAAATAAGGAAACCAACGTGCAAATTAGTGCTTCATCTAAAGAAAAAAAGCATCCCCCAACTCTTGCATGACCGTAAAAATTGGTTTATTATACCCCCCGAACGAAGTTCAGAGGGTATATAGGAATCACTCCGTCTGTGCAGATTCGTGTCCGGGCCATAACTTCTTTGTTCTTTGACTTAGGCATACCATATTTGGCACACAGGTGGATCACCATGAGACGAAGTGTCGAGTATCTTCGAGATCTCTGTATGACCTTGACCTCAAGGTCAAAATTAAAGGTTTTTTGTTTTTACAATGGATTCGTGTCCGGGCCATAACTTCTTTGACATAGGCATACCATATTTGACACATCAGTTTATCACGCCTCAGACAAAATTGTTGAAATCTAATTGGTCAGATCTTGTTCACATGACGTCGTGAAAAAAACCGTATCATGCGAGTAAAATCCGTATTGGGCGAGTAATTTTATTTATCGTCGGGTTCGACTTGCAGCCGTGTCAAAAGGAAAGACATTTGACTAAGTTGTATGATATAGACCCCCCACATATACAGTTAGAGGTCTTCGACGTGATAAATTCGTTACACAGTTAGTTAGTGACCTGATACGGAAAAATACATGGCTTCGCCTCGCCCGATACGGGTTTTCTTTTCACACCATGTATTTTTCCGTATCAGGTCACTAACTAACTGTGTAACTAATAGTATCACCATGAGACGATGTATCATGTACCTTCATGACCTCCATATGGCCTTGACTTCAAGGTCAAAATTAAAGGTTTTTACATTGGATTCGTGTCAGGGCCATAACTTCTTTGTTCTTTGACATAGGCATACCATATTTGACACATGAGTGTATCACCATGAGACGATGTGTCGGGTACCTTTATGACCTTGAACTTTGACCTCAAGGTCGAAATTGATTACAGGTTTTGACAGTCATACCATAAGACATGGGTGTATCACCATGAGACTATGTGTCATGCACATTCATGACCTTTGATCTCAAGGTCAAAATTATAGGTTGAAGCCATGGATTTGTGTTCGGACTATATCTTCCATTTTCTTCTACAAAGGCATACCATATTTTTACACTCAGGAAAGAGGTAATTTATACCTTATTAACAACACCCTTTGGGAGATTGGGGTAAGCGGGAGTATTCTTAGTGAGCTTTGCTCACAGTACCTCTTGTTTCGCCTGATATAAAAACTTGTAATTTCAATATCACTCCACCATTGGCTTTGAACATTCTTTTTCAAACAGAAAAGAGGGGGGGGGGGGGGGGGGGGGGGGGAAGGGTCGAGTCTGATAATGCAACTTACAACGTATAAAGTTAGACCTATTCATCTTCAATTTATTTACTTATGTATTCAGAGAGAAAAATTCTGATCAGAAGAGCTTCATATAACTATTTCATAGTCAAATTTCATTTCTAAACAAATCAGATCATGTTTATACTAAATTATGAATATCTGTACTACATGTAGTCTACCGTCATTATATACAGTCAACGTTTTGCAGGATTTTCTCGTCTTCGCCGTGCTTGCCGATGGTTTGTAGCCTAGTCGAAAATAGTTAGAACTGCATCTGGTCGAAGATTTAAATTCATAAACCCATTAGTTTTTGCCAAAGTAAAGTGAATACAATAACGAAACTGATCCTCATCAACCCCCGTAATCGCGTAAAATGATTGTCAAACAATTTCGAGTTCTGTGTTCTCGGTGTAGATTTCACACCCAAGTCTTTCTGAACGTTGGATCATTTAGACAAAAGTATATTATAGAAATACCCGACTTGCTACATTACAGTTGAATGTAAGCACATTGAACATTTTGACGGCTAAAACCCGCAGTTGTTAGTATAAACAAATACACATTTGCGTCAGGCTGGTCTCTTTTGACGTCATCAAGCAAGGGAGATAAATCATCTTACTATTTTGATACTTCACACCACAGCAACATTTGACGGTCTGTAGCGCCTGTTACCTTACAATTTTTTCTGAATGACTTATTTACATATGTTAAGTAATTAAAGAACACATTTTCGTGCAAAACAATTTTTTTTTGAAAATCGTCTCCTATGACCTTTAAGCATTGTAAACATTAAACATTTTCAGTTCAAATCGTATCCATGCCTCTTTGATTTAATAAACGAAATCTCCATAGTACTAATATTCAATGATGTTCTGAACAAACTAATTTAAATCCATGTCATGTATTTAGCATATTCTCAAAAATATAAAAGACATCATATATATTTGAGGTCTGGGAGTCTTAATGCATTTACTTCATCTTTGTGAGATTCAACTGTCTATTATAAAGGAAGGGGTAACTTTACTATGTAGCTAGTAGATACCTAATATTTGGGCACACGTTTAAGCATTCGTTTGTCTTATAGCAATTGAAGGTCAAGATTATATCTTAAGGTTAAAGGCAAAATAAAATAACGTCATTTGCCGTATGTGTCAGTTTTTCTTAATCAAATTTTCTAAATATTTCAAAATGTCCCAAATCCTATGTTGAATTTTCTTTATTCTAAAATGTATGAGTTTCTACATCATTCTGTTAATTTTTCTTCTTCAAAATTTGAACTA
>NC_079164.1:38530518-38590518 GCF_947568905.1 Ostrea edulis
GTATGTTGACGCAAACGAAACCCCTCTCGATCTACGTAGAATAAAACTTATCTTACAATACATTGTTAAGTTAAAAGTTAACATTGACAATCCTGCGTTTAACTGCGTTTTTCACCCGCAGTTTGAACATTTATATGACAAAAACAAGAGGTGTATAACATCAATCGGTCTACGAGTTATTACACAATTCTTACTTACCTTTGGACATCGTAAAACTCTCATCACATTATGAAATACCACCATGGAAATTATTATAACCCATTATAAAATCTAAAACAAATTCCGTTATTTTCAAGCAACAAGAGGCCCACAGGCCTTATTGGTCACCTGAGTACTAGTGAAAAAGTATCACTACTCCCGAGGGCTATGAAACCTAGAAAAAAAATTCCCGTTCTGAAAATCTAAGCTATATTCTAATGTTCATCAACAGTATAAAACAAGATGTGTTCTTAAAACTTCACTGCCCTCAAAAGTGCATACACTGATAATAAAAGGCTTTACATAATATAAGATATTTCTAATGGTCAATATTGCAAACGATACTCGATTAATTGTATATTAATTAACGTCCCTCTCGGGAATTTTTCACTCATATGATTGCCAGTGAAGGGCTGCAAAAGTTAGGCATATACTCGGCGCTTTACGGACTTTGAGCAGGGAGAGATCTTTATCGTACCACACCTGCTGTAACATGCATTGAGTTTTCCCTTTCTCATCCGAAGGGCCGTCCCATTTAGTCGCCTCTTTCGACAAGCAAGGGGTACTGAGGACCCATTCTAACCCGGATCCGAATAACACGACAAAGAATGGCAGTCTCCAGGATAGTTCGTCAAATAATTCTTGTGATACTCATTATTTCCTGAAATCAACAATGCAGGCGTAAAAATCAATTTTTGTTATATGGTAAGTATGTCATAGTCATGTGATTGGTAACCCGCAGCGGACTGATTCTTCTCGCACGGACAGGCAGTTTGCTTAAAGAAATATTTGTTCGAAACATTTCAAACCCATTAGTGTATAAGAGTTATCGATCTTTGACTGTTGAGTGATTTATGTTTATATGATGTGCAGTTTTGTGATTGTTTTCTTTGTAAATGTGAAAGAATCATTTACCTATTTAATGCATATAATGTTGTCAAAAATGTCATATTTATCTAATAGAAATTGTACTAATATTTTGTAATTGGTCATTTTCAATTGATTAACTGGAAAAAATATATTGTCTCGCAATTCTCTTTTGTTTGGTCTTTTGAAATAAATCTATAAAGCGAGTTTCCAGAAAATAGTGGATATTTCTCTTTTAGGAAAACTCTTCAAATCGAGTAATCAAAGTCATTAGGAACATTTATTAATTTGTCATGGGTCAGTTACATTGAGTTTAAATGAAACCGTCTCTACCAATTGTCATACTGATTAATTAAACCCGAAGTATATGTGAAACTAAGGCGAGGAAGATACATTAGTTGCTGTCGTAATTTACGAGGTTTAGTTTTTGAAGAATCGTCTGTCGCGTCTTACTTGATTGCATGTATAGGTTGTGCAACCTATTCACGCCAGACAAACACAAGCACCAGCCTTTGCATACACGTATCAAGATTTATTAAATTGATTCATTCCACAAAACATTTCTTTACGGTCACATCCTTTTGCACAAATTGAATAAATGTTCTTTATTAAAAATTGATTGAACCATAGTGAATTGAATACCGAAAGGGTATATACATGTTTTCATTTTATGTAAAACACTTAACATTTATCAATATCATCCAGGTTTGTTAATGTTCTTTATTAAAAATTGATTGAACCATACTGAATTGTAAATGTTTAATGATTTTATTTCGTTTTCACGAGAGTAATGAAATGTCAGCACCATAGCAATATGATTGATTGTATATTGTTTAACGTCACGCTCGAGAATGTTTCACTCATATGGAGACGTTATGTACTATCTGTCCAACGTGTTTAAAATAAAAACAGTACCGAAACTGGACATGCTGAGAGACATGGGTATGGGTTCTATTGACCATTGAAGTTCAGCGAGCACCTGCATGGGACGACACGTACTAAACAAGATCCTGAGATCCGTTAAGGTAGCTCTGTACACCCTGATAAACCTTACCAAATCAGCATGAACTGATTTAATCACGAACGATATGATTCGATTAAAGGCTAAGATAATGAACAGTGATCAATATCATAACTCCTGTAAGGAATACTAAATAAAGAGTTGGGTAAACATGGGCCCCTGGACATACCAGAGGTGGGATCAGGTGCCTAGGAGGAGTAAGCATTCGCTGTCGACCGATCACCCCCGCCTTGAGCCCTAAATGTACATCTCGATCAGGAAACGGAGTTATCTGTAGTCAAAATCAGTGTGTCAAGAACGGCTTAACAATCAGTATGTACATGTAATAGTGGGCTATATATATATATATATATATATATATATATATATATATACACACACACAGTATATATAAAGAGAGAGAGAGGGGAGCACTACAGTCCAACAACACTCAACATCCAAAGAGCCGGATCTAATCTACTATTATAGTAGATATGAGGTCAAAGAAGTAAGTATATAAAAAGCACTAATAAATGACCAATGACACAAACAACAGTGAATTGTTCACTTATATAAAAAGCACTAAAAATGACCAATGACACAAACAACAGTGCCTTGTTCATGTCGTTGGTCATTTTTAGTGCTTTATATATATTAATATATATATATATATATATATATATATATATTTCACTCGTGGTATGTAGGTCAGTGACGAGATACATATGTACGTGTACCTTATGAAAGGTGATGATAATTAACGAACAGTGATCAATCTCATAACTCCTATAAGCAATACAAAATAGAGAATTGGGCAAACACGGACCCATTGTCTATTGAGCTACAAAATCGATCGATACAAGTAATTTCCAAAAACATTTGAAATCCCCATCTTGCGACGTAGTGTCGTAAAATGTATAAGTCTTGATGTAGTGAGTTGCCTTAAGAATTATACTTGCTTTGAAATAAAAGCAACTGGACTACTATTTTGCTTTTATTCAAAAGCTAAACTTGTATTTTTTCTTCAAGACGTAGCTATGCTTCATTTAAAGGGACTGATTCACGATTTTCCCCAAAATTTTCTTTTCACTTTTATTGATCAAAATCTATTGTTTAATGTGTTTAAAAGAGTTCACATAAAAATTAAGGTTATACATTATCACAGAAGCTCATTTTAGAGAGTTTATTTGTTTTGTAAACAGAGATTGCGGTATGTTATTGTTTACGAAATTTTCAAAAGAAATGGATATCGATCTGAATTTATTTTATCTTTTTCATTTGAAGCATTTTTGGGGTAAATGTGTCATCTAAAAGTTAAAATTTGTGACTATGCAACATTAAGATGCTTTATATTACAAAATCAATATTTCACCTGTTTATCTGTATACATAAAAAGACTCGAGTCTTTGTTTACATAACACAGATTTAACGCTGAAATATTACTTTTATTCTTGCATTCAGAAGGTCAAAATTTTGGGTGTCTATATTAAATGAGTTATATTTTTGAGTCGGCTCGCGTAGCGAGAAGACCCCTGCTATTACCTGCAAGCTCGGATTTTGTGCACAAACCTGTTATAATCATGCGCGTGCAAATAGTTCTTATTCTTTAGTTGTTGAAATTTCAAGACCGTTTGGTAAATATCATTCCTTTCTTTTTCATACTCTTTAAAACTATTCCGATTATGATTCTGCGCGACATAACATGCAAATTCTCCTTTAAAAATGTTTTGTCTGATCTGTTTATTAGACAACGTGAGCGCGTATGAATATATTATTTCAAGAACGACTTGTCTAATTTCAGCAATGTCACGTGACGTTTTAGCGGGGAAAAATAGCGTGTGTTTACAGAAGTTGGCGGAGAGACTGATAGTGTGTGTTCATCGAAATTTGTGTTATAGGGCTACAATATTTACGTACATTTCATCGAAGACTTACAGTACACGACACGAGTTTTATACACCCCACCATGGAAAGACCACGGTGGAAAATCCACGGAGATACACCGTGTCCTCCGTGTTCCACGGTGTGTGTTATTTGCGAATACACACAGCTGCTAAGAGCTTTGTTCTGGCAACGGGCGCCTTGCGGGAGATGGGAAAATGTGCCGCAGGCCAAATAATCAAGATAAGGATGGAATTTTAAGAAAAGAAAAAAATGTCAATATTTTCCCCCCTGATACTTATATTGTTTTTCAGCATTTTGAACCAATTCCAACGATACCAAACACTATATATTATGTTTTTAAGAAAACCTGGTTTTGAATTTTTTTTCTTTTAGTCTTCTTTCTTCGTTAAAATATTCTTAAATTCTATGTTTAAATAATGTATACTTGCAGGCAATTCCTGTTTTGAATGCGAATTAGTATATTCAGTAAATGAAAAACATACATGTACAACATGTGATAGGGATATTTAATAATTACCGATGTGCTCTCTCTCTCTCTCTCTCTCTCTCTCTCTCTCTCTCTCTGACAAATGCG
Organism: Ostrea edulis; assembly: GCF_947568905.1. Classification (NCBI taxonomy): domain Eukaryota; kingdom Metazoa; phylum Mollusca; class Bivalvia; order Ostreida; family Ostreidae; genus Ostrea; species Ostrea edulis. The sequence continues at coordinate 38,535,063 of NC_079164.1, forward strand.
CTGTTTAACATAATTACTTCCATCATATTGTGTTGATATGCATCTTGACAAATATAACTTGATCCAATATAGAAATTAGAGCATTGTCGATGATTAACAAATTGGAATTAATTTATTACGTAATTAATAGAAGCAAAAATACAAACCATCGAATGATTCATTTTTAAAATCCCGAGTTAATTACATTTGACCGAGACATATGTTCGATGTACTTTGATAGAGGTTTTCATAAAAAAATGTTCATCGGGAGTGTCTGGATAATGCAATGATTTTTGTATGATAAGTATATAACATGCAAATTCCTAGGGTCTTTGTCACAGTATAACTAAATTACGGTTAGCTAGTCTGGGTTTTGACTTTTCATGAAAAGTGTGAAATATATTGGGTCGGCGCGATATCAGATCTAGTCTAAGATCACGGGTATCTTGCGCCGACCCAATATATTTCACACTTTCCGCAAGAAGCTAAGCACTTCTGTTGATTTCAAATACACGGATTAGCTGACCCCCATTGTTCTACTGAGGCGAAAACCCCTTCGAATTTGCATGGAATGTACAAGTTATACACAGGTCATTGTTATAGTCATACATCATAGTACCGCTAACCCGACAAACATTTTTCTTTTATTTTGAATAAGTTAATATTGAATGACGAAGTATGACCAAACTGCAGATTGAACTTTATAGAGCCCCGTGCTAACATTTATTTACTTATATTTTTCAATGTATCAGAAGGGGAATGTTGTCGGTTAAGTTGTGTAAATTTCTTGACAAGCAATAAAATAACAACAAAAATGGTGCTTAAATTGTCCAATTACGAAAACCTTAAATTGGGAGCATATGTGTGTGTGAGGAGGGGGGGGGGGGTGTTAGTAGTCTGAAACTCAATTTCCCCTTTCAACTTCAATTTCTTAAATCGTGCAGTGGGTAGGTCGCTATAAGCTACATGGCTAAATCCTTAACTTTCAAGTTTTCAAAGTACACTCTCTCCGATTCTATGTGCTTGTAATCAATATTTAAGGATGTAAATCCTCGGTGTCAAATGCAACTAGTTCATGAAAAAAAAACCAACTAATATCAATATAAGCAGAAATAACTTACGAATTATTTGCTTTTATTCATATACGCTATCGATTATTAAAATCTTTAATTTAATCTTTAGATGCATTAGATAATGAAAGCAAGAGAGAGAGAGAGAGAGAGAGAGAGAGAGAGAGAATTCAAGTGGTAATCATTGATTATAATATTCATGAATGTATGCAGATACGGGAAGTTTAATACGTTCTGTATAAATCTTTAAAGTATAATTTCTTTCTGCTTAATTATTCATCCCCTTTCATTCTGATATTTTTTTTTTTATTTCCCATTTTGTTTTCTTTACATGTTAAATTTTTCGGCTGGTCCGGGTTAGGACTAATGAATGAGCCCCCCCCCCCCCCCCCCCCCCCCCCCTTCTTCTAAAACGATGTTACGTGCTTAGCTGTCTATCTCCCTCTCAGTCAAAAATAAAATAAATACATGCTATACATACTGCAACATCATTGGATTTACTGGATAATTCTTCGATTTCACCTTCATAATACATGTTAATGCAAGCGGACTATTTAGGCTTTTTTTTCCATCTTCGCTAGCCGAGATTATTTGTCCACGAAGGCACAGTTGACTCAAAACCCATTGCTAGCGGAGATTAGATGAATTTTACCCCTGTATTATGTTATAACTGACCAAAACCTAGTAAGTTTGTTTTACAACTTTCATTCAGAAGACGCGCACTTAGTTATTGAGTTACTGAATAAACGAGAAAACGTCTGCATTTTTATTTCAATCGTTGTCAACTGTATACTTTTTGATATTTCAAGACTACATGTACTTAATTCAATTTATTGGATGTCATCACCATTATGCAATGGTATACAAAAATATAAAGACAAAAGGCTTTTATATATACATTTAATGAATAATACATGTATGGGCATTATAGGTAGGGGAGCACATTTTATTTTATTATTTTCTTAATGAAAGTACGAAGTTTTCTAAAGGTTTGTTTAAAAGTAAAGATATTTTTAATATTTATTCGTTTAGGTGATAAAAATTTGATTCTTTGCTCACATTGCTTCACAGTTGAGTACATAATGAAATTCATATCTAATGTAAACGTGTTATTCCTACCACTCGTCGGTACATTGTTTCACGGCACGTGCAGCACAATTTCACCAAATAAAAGAAGGGTAATGAACAACGACAATCACATGCCAGTAATTTCAATTTGATAAATAGCAGTTCAAAGAAATGTGTACCATAAGCAATGGTTTATTTTTACGTCAAGTTTTCATTGTAATTATGAATATGAGATTAAGGTCAGCTATATACATGTACATGTGAACGTCTGCAGGGAAGTCTACATACGGATATGTACCGAAAACACCAAACGTATCATTAAACAACAATTACAAGAATTGAATGATTGATAGCTAATTTCTAAATAATCAATGGGGTGGGGGCATGCATGCTGGCCAAGCGAAAAGGTTTTTTGGGTGAATATTTTGAAAATTATTTCTTTGTTTTATCACACGGAGGTACACGGTGGCATCGACGGAGGTACAGGTAACATCCACGGAGATGCGCGGTGGCATCTACGGAGATCCTCCGTGGACTTCAATGTCTAGCTCGCGCGGAAAAATAGGACTTCAAAGGTGCCGACAATTTTAAAGGTCCACCGTGTTTGGGGCAAATTTGTTCCACCGCGTTGCGTGGAACACGTTTAAAACTCGTGTCGTGTACTGTAAGCAACTTAAAGGAGGCACAAATCGTAAATACTTATTTTTGTGCGTATGTTGATAAAAGTATTGTTTATTGGCATTGTAAAGGCTACAACGATGTTCACGGTCAGAGCCTGAAATGTAAACAATTGGGCGTTTTTATTCAAGGTAACGTCACATTAAACCCATATTGCATATGTTACAATAATTTTATCAATCTTAAAAGGTACTTTTTCGGAAACGCGAAAAAGAAGAACCCCATAGTGTTTAAACTGCCGTGGCTAGTACAAATTACGTAACTTTATAAGCCCAAGAAATTACTTTAAGGGAATTAAGTCTTTGAACTTGTTGAAGTATAATTTGAAAAGGTTTTATTTTTGTACAATTAATTATCAGTGGGAAATTTGTCATGAAATTCTATTCCATCAAAAATGAAATTTCCGGATTACATTTTTTTGGGGGAAATTGTTTGAAATAATTTACTGTGTCATTATCAGATTATCTTGGAGATGAGATTAAAAAAATATCTGTGAAAGTGATAAGAATTTTCATTTCAATATCGAATATGTGCATTGTTGAAACCTACAGATGGACCACAGATTCATACTGATTACCTTTTCTTGTAAAGGGGATCTAAGAGAGTGCAATGAATACATTTCCCGATGTTGTGTTTGGAAACAGTATATAGGAAAATATTTTTTCTCAAGAATTGTTCACGGAAACAATGTCGTGACAAGTCAATGTTTTGTTTGAATTATGACTCTCAAAATTCCTCTCTAGGCCTAGAGTGTAAATTATCTTTAAGTATATACATTATGTCAAAATATATACCCAAGACTTTACAAATTAAAAGTCTTAAGTTGCAGAAACAGAAACTTTGTAATTCTCCAAAACATTGACGAGTCGACTCGCAGGCCCTTCAGGTCTTTGATTAATGTTTACCATCAGAAATGAAAAATATTTTTATCAAAAATCGTGAACCAGTCCCTTTAATTTGACGTTCCTCGGTATACCGGTCATGGCACGAGCGGAGCTCAAATCCACAATCTTTCGGTCATGAGGCAAGCGTTCTACCACAGAGCCACGGCGATTGGTGTGCGATATTTGTAAACTCGAACCCAGCAAAATACATCCTAAGTAAAAATAAAAATAATATAATTGTGCTTTCATTTGCAAATAAAATCAAAGTAGAACCATCAGTGTATGTTCATTTAATTCCAAATAATATTAAATGAGAGTGGGTAGTAGTAAAACGAATTACATGTAATAAATACTGGGGAACTCGCCATCAGTCAAGACACCTCTCCTCTCGGTAAGGACAATACATCTTTGGTAATAATTTTTTGTCCCCCTCCGCAATGAGGAAAGGGAAATAGAAATACCGGTGTCCATGCGTTCGTCCGACTACACTTTGTGGACGCAACTCCTCAGTAACCGCTCAACTGATTTTGTTCATATTTAGTAGGAGTGTTAGTCACCAAGTGTAGTTGACTACATTATGCCGTCGTTTTGATTCGACAAATTTTACAGGAGTGATGGGACTTTGTTGAATTTGTACATGCTACACTACAGGAACACTTTGTGGACGCAACTCACCCGAAACTGCTCAACGGATTTTGTTTAAATTTTGTAGGATTGTAGTTGATCATATTGCGCCGTCAGTTTGATTCGACAAATTTTACAGGCGCTATGGGACTTTTTTGCGGCGGTGGGGTACATGGCTACGTGTAGCAATCTTGTCAAATACGAAGTTTGGATTATGTCTACTATTTTAGTCGTCCCAAATGCGTATCATATTTAGCATGCTTGTAAATTCAGTTGGGCATGTAAAACGACGTTGGCGCTTTACTCTTCGACATTCATGTTGGTCTTCGTGTTATTCTGTAGACCAAGAAGCTGGTGTCCATGTGACTATCGTCCTCGTCATGGTCTCGTTCAGGGCGTACAATGCGACTTGGCCGTGTTCCATCGGGAGAATGAAAGGAGCTAAACCTTCCTTACGAACATTATAACGCTGTATCAAATCTTTTTCCAAGACCCATGACACACAAGTGCATAGCAGTGGAAGGGGGAGGGGGCTTTTTTGTGCCAACGCCTACCGTGATATGGTGCCTGTTTTTATGGTGAAATCAGAAAGATCCATGACTTTCACTTCAAATGTCAGAAGCTTGGCAAAGAAACTAGTACTACCTTCTTCTGTTAAAAGTTTTACGTTTAATACGAAGCCGGGATGTGAATAATTGAATCCATTGATTGCATGACCTTCCACTTCAGTTGCGAAGGAGCGCCTCTACTACTAGCCTACTGCAGCAATAATAAATGTCATTGAGATATGATAAAACCATAGGTACCAGCTATTCTATCACTCCATGTTTTCCTTTATTTGAACTTTTAAAAATATAGTCAGCAGAGCAAGAATGGAGTCCTTCACCGGCAGTGGTGACGTCTCCCTTTGAGTAAAAAATTTTCGAGCGGGACGTTAAACAATATACAACCAACCAATTTTCTTGTATCATTCGATTCATACGTCAAAATCAGTCGATGCAAACGTCTTTGACATATTCTACATTAGAATACACAATATCAAATGAAATGTAGAACACGTGTTGCTGATATTATATCTTGAATATGAACATCTTCAAACGTAATCGTACATAAAGGAAAATTCTCGCAAAGAACATTTGGATACAGAAGTAATTATATCAGAGCAATATCCGTGAGTTTGGTATTTCCTATAATCCGTTTATCAAAAACCAGAATGGAGTGTATTGTTTACTGAATAAGAATTTCTTTTGAGTGAAGACACCATTGAATTTTTTTTCCTCCGCAATGTCCATTTATCAACTAACATCTAATGGAAAAGCATTATGTCCGTCTTTTGAGTTATTGGTAGATGCGCAGATAGAGTCATGACGGTCACTGGCGATCAATCTCAGGTCAGGCTTCCAATTTATCTTTTGAATCAGTATCTGACAGGAACAACAGTACGGTTCAGTGAAGGGCAAAATCGTACAATGCATATAAAAGAGTTCCTCACTCCACAGCACGTATTTAATTAGAAATGAAAGATGTATTGGTAAGCAATAAAAGATTTATTAAGCCCACAAAATGAACAATAAACCCAAGGACTGAAATATTAAGTACAGATCTAGAACCGTGGAGATCTACACTAGTTACTCTGAAAAAGATGTTATCGTTTTGAAAAGTCGTTGTAGACACTGTTCTCACCTCTAGTCCTCAATTTTCAACGCAATTACCAGTTCTCCGGCTCAAGTTCAATAGCTTTTCCTACACCCACTGTACCTACACAAGTAATCGATATAGCTAGAAAGGGTTATCTATCTTGTATGTGATGTTCTTGTCGGAGAGCTTAATTACAATTTTACAAATCTGGCAATGAAACGCCACAATCATTCCCGGCAAATAAAGAATGCTTAAGCAATATGTCCTTTGCTTCAGACAGTGGCAGATATACTACAAGGCATTTAGGAAGCGCATTAGTCTGTCAAATTTACTGTTATCTAAACCTCAATGTAGAGGAGTTTTCCGTCCACTGTTTATCTAACATCGCACCAATTTATAAACCGATCCCGATGCAAAGTCAACAAATCGGAAAATCATTCTGATTCCAAATAATCCAAGATTAATTTTTGTCGACGTTTATTTAGGAATATTGTTTATAAGCAAACTATCCAACGTTGAAGGTGCAGGTAAAATGACAATTACCTTTATCTTTTGAACAACAACACATATCACAGTATCTATTCCCGAGGGTCTCTACAGCCCAGTAGCTAAGTACTTCGTTACTAGCTTGAAAATACGGATGTATATTTAATTGCTGTTATAAAATTTAGAAATTCATTTCAAAATTAAGGATTATATCCCTCATGCATAGCTCTTATCCTTGGACGAATTTGGCTCCACTTTTTTGGCACGCTGTTTTTGGCTATATTTAGCTCTAAAACTTCATAGTTATTTCGGATTTCAAACATTTCGGTTGAGCATTACTGAAGAGACATTATTTGTCGAAATGCGCATCTGGTGCATCAAAATTGGTACCGTATAAGTTTTCCATATCACAGTATCTATTAATAATATTGTAGCTTTACTGGTTATGTCCAACTCAAATGCATTGTTTCTCGAATCTTAGAATAAAGTAATATATGTTATCATATAATTCTATAGTAATGAATATTTTTTTCATCAGAACATCGCAATTATGCATCTCTATGCAAACTTAATCTATACAAAGTGACAAATTCATTTCTTTATTAGAACCTTTCAGTGCAGAAAGATCATCTTGTAGACAAGTACATATGTCTGTATCACGGCTCATATACAAAATTAGCAAAGGACGCTTTTAGAAAGTTGTCAGTTTTCATCAAATAATTGGAAAAAAATCCATGGCAGTCGACATTGGATTTTTTTTTCGAAGAAAGGTGAAGATAACGAACAGTGATCAATCTCATAACTCCTACAAGCAATGCAAAATAGAGAGTTGGGAAAACACGGGGGATCAGGTGTCTAGGAGGAGTAAACATCCCCTGTCGACCGGTCACACCCGCCGTGAGCCCTATATCCTGATCAGGTAAACGGAGTTATCCGTAGTCAAAATCGGTGTCCCAAGAATGGCCTAACAATCGTTATTTTACACTTAAACACTGAATACCACGTTTGGTCCCGCTCTGAGGTAGAACCCCTACTCCAGGGATCATAAAAGTTACAATCTTGGTAGAGGCCTTCCTGCTCTACATTACTTTGTATTTACTTTTTCTTACACATGTGGTTGTAGAGACGATTTTTGAAAATTGCTCAATGTTTGCACCGCCCCTTCGGCCCCCAACATAGGGAATTTGAAAGGAATTGGAATAGTTAGTTATCAAGAAGTTTGAAATATTCTGTTGTTCACACTTTTAATAACTGACCATTTTGACCCCGCCCAATATGAAAACCCCATCCCTGGGATCATCAAATTTACAATTTTGATATAGGGCTACCTGTTGTTTCTGAATATCCATTTTGTTTCAATTTAATATCAATAACATTAAAGGTGTTTTACACATACTAATTATATACCAAGTTTGGCCCCGCCCAGGGATGAGAACTTCTACCTCGGGGATCATGAAATTTCCAATTTTAGTAGTCACAAATAAAAATTCGTAAATCGTTTCTAAATCAAATACTGATGAACTAGATTAATGGCAAACTGACAACTCAACTGTATGACAAACGGAATTATTTCAGCTTCTCCACCGTCAACTTCCCATATTTATGTAGCAATATTCCATTATCACCTGCATATGGTGTTTATATCTCTCAACTGATTCGATACGCAAGAGCTTGTTCTGCGTATGATCAGTTTTTAATTCGAGGCAAGCTACTGACAAACAAGTTGATGGTACAGGGGTTTCAACAGTCTCAATTGAAGTCAGCATTTCACAAATTCTATGGTCGTTATAACGATCTAGTTCGTCAATATAACCTATCATTGGATCAAATGCTGTCTGACGTGTTTCATATCGATTGTTAGTCCGTTCTTAGCACACTGATTGTGACTACGGATAACTCCGTTTACCTGATCAGGATATAAGCCCAACTATCTATTTTTGCAAGGTAAAGATAACGAACAGTGATCAATCTCATAACTCCTATAAGTAATACAAAATAGATAGTTGGGCAAACACGGACCCCTGGACACACCAGAAGTGGGATCAGGTGCCTAGGAGGAGTAAGCATCCCCTGTCAACCGGTCACACCCGTCGTGAGCCCTATATCCTAATCAGGTAAACGGAGGTATCCGTAGTCAAAATCAGTGTGCCAAGAACTACCTAACAATCGGTATGAAACACGTCAAACATATATTTAAATGTTTAGATGTCTTCCATTTCACCTGTGAATTATGATTTGTCAACCCAAAACTTGGGCGCTTTTTAGGTGGCTGCATTAAAACGTCGAACGCAATTCTGCTAGACCTAGTTTCAATTTGGACTACTGGTGACCCAAGCCCCTTCCAGTGGCGTATGCTTTCAATTTTTTGTCAGAGTCCGTCAAGACACTAATTTGATCGTACGGACAAGCATAACGTGTAGAATAAGTGTGTGGGTTGGCAGCAAATGATGACCTCCGAGGTTAATGCACATCGGAGATAAAGAGCAGGAAGACCGTGATTCAAGAATCGACATTATCTGCTGATACGACAGGTTTGTGAAGTATATTCAATCAACTATTCAATTTGTTCCTTTATTATTTAATTTATTTGCCGGCATGTATTGTTTTAAATTGACGATCACAGGAAACTTGACGGTGGACTTGTCTGCCATGTTGGATTTTTTTTCTTTCGAATCTCGATAAAAACAAAAAGTTCTCGGAGTAGCCATAAAATATTGTGTCTCGGTGTATTGAGTGGATCGATCGCGTTACAGCAAACATACAACATTTTAAGGATGACCTTGTAGGTTATAATTGCACTTTATATCTAAAACATTATACAATTGATATGCCGTTCTGTTATTTTAACTCAAAATATTCAAAATATAGATAGAGATATCTGCACGAATCCGGTAGAAAAAATTTGTTGTTTTCAACTGAAAGAATGAAGATTTACTCCCTGTCAATGAAACGTTTTTGGCAACAACAAAAATGAATATCAGAACATTGTATCATATAACTTGTAATAAAAGTTTACACTCTTTCAAATGCAATTATTTAGCTTTTATACACAATTAATAAATTGAGGAATATAAATTAATTTATCAGTAGCATACCTTTGCTATAAAAATGATCATTATTTATGTGTTAATGATCTAGCTCTTGATGTCTTACAAACAGACTCTTCTCGTCTTTTTAGCTCACCTGAGCTGAAAGCTCTCGTGAGCTTTTCTGATCGCTTTTTGTCCGTCGTCTGTCTGTTAAACTTTTCACATTTTCGACTTCTTCTCCAGAACCACTGGGCCAATTTCAACCAAACATGGCCAAAAGCATCCTTGGGTGAAGGGCTTTCAAGTTTGTTCAAATGAAGGGCCATGTCCCTTTCAAAGGGGAGATAATCACAAAAATGCAAAAATAGGGTGGGGTCATTTAAAAATCTTCTCAAGAACCACTGGACCAGAAGAGCTGAAATTTACCTGAAAGCTTTCTGACATATTGCAGATTCAAGTTTGTTCAAATCATGGCCCCCGGTGGTAGAATGGGGCCACAAGGGGGGATCAAAGTTTTACATACAAATATATAGGGAAAAACTTTAAAAATCTTCTTCTCCAGAACCACTTAGCCAGAAAAGCTGAGATTCACATGAAAGCTTCCTGACATAATGCAGATTCAAGTTTGTTCAAATCATGGGCCCCGGGGGTTGGATGGGGCCACAATAGGGGATCAAAGTTTTACATACAAATATATAGTTAAAATCTTTTTCTCAATAACCACTGAGTCAGAAAAGCTGATATTTACAAGAAAACTTTCTGACATAGTGCAGATTCAAGTTTGTTCAAATCATGGCCCCCGGGGGGTAGGATGGGGCCACAAGTGGGGGGAGGGTCAAAGTTTTACATACAAATATAGGAAAAAGCTTTAAAAATCTTCTTCTCAAGAACCATAGGGCCAAAGAAGTTGACATTTACATGAAAGCTTTGACATAGTGTAGATTCAAGTTTGCAAAGGGTAGTTTGGGCCATAATAGGGACTAAGGTTTTACATGCAAATATATATGGAAAGTCTTCAGATATGGGCCAAGGTGACTCAGGTGAGCGATGTGGCCCATGGGCCTCTTGTTCGGATGTAGTCGTTTGTGGCTGCATCATTTCGTTTACATCTTCATTGTATTTCAATTCTTAAATATGCATGTATATAGCTTTATAAAACGTTTAAATGACTAAGGGCGAGTGTTTGGTTTACTCTCCTCCTTCGCAAAGAGTTGAACCTACACATTTCGTCCCCTCATAAAAATACCACAAGTGGAAGTATCCGTGGGAATGTTTTTTTTTTTTGTACTGTGTCATCGAAACTTGTGAACTATCTTTAATACGATATTTGTTTCTGCTCGCCCAAGACTGAAATGAATATTTCCGACTCCTTGACTCCTTTTTATATCTATTTTATTTTCTTATTTTAACCGAATTTCGGAATTTTACAGATGGATTTTTTTTTCATCGTGTCATTTGATTTTACATAAAATTTGAAGAATATGCAAGTAGCGTCAAGAATAATAGAGATTCCGCCTAGTTTCATGTTACATAACTATCTAATGTAAAGTCTCGAGAGGACAAACAAAAATACATCTACAGATTGCCGTACATTAGACATTTCGCAAACGATAAATATTTGTCTTCCCAAAGTAAATTAATGTATTCCATTTTCTTCTCTTTGCATCGATTACAAGTGACAATGTCCATGTAAATTAGCATGCTTAATGATTTCGGAGATCACTTTTGATAGTCCTCCGGGTAAATTGACATCTTTACCAAATTAGCAGTAATATAAAGCAGGACAATTTTCCTCTGTAATGAGGGCACTAATCTCGCTTCCGAAGCTTTGGCGTAGACTTTCTGTAAATCTATAATGATCCAAGACTGATAGTTGGAATTGAATTAACATGTAACTGCTATCCCTTTTTTTCCAATTTTAGGGAAGTAACGAATACGAGAGCCAGCGTCCGACACTTTATAATTACGTGTTTGTCATTTGAAGACCTGATGACTATATTAAAAAAAATCTGTTACAAGTGAACCATGTTAGTGCCATGGCAGATTTATAAAATTTCATTTGCCATTAAAACGAGCCACGAATACAATGCAACTGTAGGTCTTATTTCTATCCTTTCTATTTCCCCCGTGGGGATCCAGGTTAGAATAGGTCCTCAGTACTCCTTGCTTTTCGTAAGAGGCGACTAAATGGGGCGTTCCTTCGGATGAGACCGCAAAAACCGAGGCCCCGTGTCACAGTAGGTGTGGCACGATAAAGATCTCTCCCTGTTCAAAGGCCGTAAGCACCGAGTATAGGACTAAATTTTGCAGCCCTTCACCGGCAATGGTAACGTCTCCATATGAGTGAAATATTCTCGGGAGGGACGTTAAACAATATTCAATCAATCAATCGACGACCAAAACACAATGAATATGCCAGAAATTCAATTACATCAAACCCGAATCTATTCTAACCCGGATCGTCGAAAATATTGATAAAAAGTAATAATGAAGAATTGATACTATGCAAAATACACCCTTACCTTGATCTTAACATGTTGAGGATTGCAAAAATTCACACAAGGGACACATAAATATAACCAAATACTAAAATTATTGTATAATCATATCATTTGTCAGTAATTACACTAAATTGTTACAAACATTCTTTAACTGGCACTAAAATCTATTCTTTATAAATGACGCAATGAATTGATGACCGCAACGTGTTGTGTTCCCTTGTATTCAGGGGGAAATAACTCGCACTGCACTGTGAGAAATGTATAGCATTGCCTTCTCAAGTTTAATTTCCACGCATGTTTCCTGCATATATTACATACAATGTATGTGCTGGGTTGGTTGAGATTACATCACTTATTTTAAATGATCAGTATAAATGTTATCCATTTTACTCTATAATACATAAACCCCTTTAAACATAGTATAGATAACCGTCAATCATGTACTGCAAATTTACTTGGATAACCTTGAATGCCTTTCTTTGAAAATGAGAATCTTCCTTATACTTTTGAACATGAAAAATATTCACATTGTTGAATTTGCTAACATTAAAGAGTATTGGTCTCCCTACACCACAGTATTTTCATACACACCCTACTCCACACAGGGTTTTAAGTCAAATACCCAGCATATCATCATTTTGTGCTGGTTGTTTCGTCAGAAGAATATTTAGTTCCCATTCAAAGGGAATGTTTATCATCGAAAACACTTGGACTTTATGCAGTAGGAATCAAGGTTTCTCATTTTTAAATGATTTTTTTTAAAAAAACAAATATGATTAAGTACATAATATGTACAGATTGAATAGAACTTGTATTCTGACTTTTCATGAGAGAGAGAGAGATAGATTAAGTGTAGACATTTATTCAAATAAAGAATCAATATTTCTCATCAGATACACCGACAAAAATACCCGGCGCCTACCCTACTTCTATATTGTCGAAGTGTTGGAGCATTTCCAAAGAGTTCTAAATTCCCCAATTGCTAGTGCTAGTTTGTCATAAACTATTGTCTTCCGGTTATCTAAATTTATTTTAATTATTGAATACTTACCGACCTACTTCGCTTTGAATTCACAGACCCATGCTATACCAATCACGGTCCCTGCATGTGGCATTGTACACGGTGATAAATAGATTATCACATCTAATATATAGGAGAAGAATTTATCCTAAGAAATATTAATGCCACAACAATGCAACCAATCTAGAGTGTTTTGGTTTCAATATTAAGGAAATCCAAATACCTCTCTCGTTATTTCTATTTTTCCTTTATTTCTTTGCAGATTTAAACACTCCAACGAATGGAGGACAGAGCAATTTTCGGGGGTCATTACACTGTATGTCTTGTTGTATAATGCAATGTGGAAGAGCGCAATGAAACTGTTATCCACAAGGGATGACTCGATTCCTGCAACCGAGAAACTTACCTGATGATTAAAAAACAAAGCACTCTATCAGTGTAGGAAATGGAGGCATCGAGTTCCCAGGGAAAAACCGAGTGAATGACAGATCATTAATTCACCAACTTCTCCATTTTCCAAATTCAATTAATATGCTATAGAGACTTCGGTGTTGAAAGCAGCGTTAGAATTTCTTTTTGGACCGCTCCGCAAAGTGTAGTGTAATAGGTTTTTCTTCAGAACAGATGATATTTTAAGGTTTGATTACACAAGGAAACCGAATTGTGCAAAATCGTCCGTGTCACGTGCTTAATCGTTTGTGATCATCTTAATAACTAATTCTAAGCGTATTCAAATATGCAATGTGTTTTTCTCTTCCTGTTCATGTCATTATCGAAGACCAGAAGAATATATGTAATGGTAGGGTGTATGGTGTTCGTCTGATGTCTGTAGACTCTTCTTTACATAACCAAAGAGACATTGATCAAATGAAGACTACGAAGAATATGATTGTTTCATCAATATAGTCATCTGTCGGATCATTGTAAAATTCACCCTTTCCTCCAGTTTTCTGTCGTTTGCGTCGTTACAATGTAACGTTTCATAATGTCAGCATCAAATTATTTTCAAGAAAGAACCAAACTATGTCAACAAAATATTCTTCGTAAAGGGAAATCAGGTGTATTGAAATTGTCCAAGGGTAATAGATTATTAGGAAATAGTGAAAGGACAATGGGTGTTGATATTTTTATTCTAAACAACAACACTGAATCAGAAAAGCCCAACGTTGTGTAAAATTTCGGATGCATTTTTGAACTCTATATAAAGAGATTTTAAAGATTGACTAATAGTGACATGAAATGTGGAATTAACAATGCATTAACTGTATTTCTATTACATGTTGAACGGAAGCTTTATTCCATAACTTTAACGTATGGTATTCATACGATAATTCTGTGTTTGGTGCAATCAACACATGGAATTATATACATTTAGAAATCGCCGATTGTATTTGTCTTTAAATGATATTCTGCATATCAGTCAATGGCCTACATTTTTGCAGTTATTCCCCTTACACAGATAGTTGGGGGGGGGGGGGGGGGGGGGGGGGGGGGGGCGCTTATGATTGCGGTCCTAAGCTTCACATAAATAGTATTAACAAATAGTGTATAGGAAAGCTTACGTTACCAAATTCTTTATTATGCTGAGTTTTAACAGGTTGAATTATATCTATGACACAAACGAGGTTTAATTTCTTCGATTTGATGGAGAAAACTTTTTGAAATATGCACTTCGTCAAATTGTAGAGTTGGGGGAGGGGGATGTTATAGGCGTATTTGACGTTTATTTCTGTCCAAGTTATAATACAGTTAATACCGAGAATTTCAGTAATAATCTGTTTGAAAAACAATAGACACCTAGAATTAAAGCACAATGAAAGCATGTGATATAATCAGGCACGTTGCATCGTTTTAAAAATAAGAGAGGGATGACTTCATGATATTGCCCTACAATTCTTGACAAGAATTTTTTTAAAATTCCAAAGCTCGAGAGGAAAGGCGGCAAGGGTTGATCTTTCAGTTCCATTCATTGGTAAAATTTTACTTTTCCACTATACCACTCACAATGCGTTCTTAAGAGGGGGAGGGGCTTGCAGCTTTATACGAGTATATAGATCGAACTTTGCACTTACTTGGCATGCAATTATAAAAGGGAACAGACCCATTGTTGCTATGTGCCTGATAATTGTTTTTGTGCTCATTTGAGTAATTGAAGTGCAAGAAGAGCTGTAAGTTGAATGATTTAAACAAAATTTAACTTTCAGAAGATTGAATCACACGCACGTTGCATCGTTTTAAAAAAAAAGGGGGGGGGGGTGATTTCATAATATTGTCCTACAATTCTTGACAAGTATTTTTAAAAAAAAAAAATCCATGTTCTGTTTATTGCCAGCTGGTGTACATCTAGCAACAAACAGTATTGTTCAGTGTGAATGAATGATAAATTGATAATGTACATGTATGCGTTGGTTGCACATAGTGTGTTTTTAGGCATATTTTATTGCATGTGTTTTGGTTGTCGAAAATAGTGATCAAAATTAATAATGAAGAATTGCTGATATAATAAAGCCATCCCGATTCTGATCTAAAGAAGTCGAGTACTAGTTAATATTTACATATTTTCTTACATCATTAACATACACTGTTTTCGAGAAAACCACACAAGAGACATATACTAATAAATGTAATCAGTAACCAAACTATCATTGTTCATCTATACTATTTTTAAGTCATTACACTTAATTCTTAGAAAAATTCCTTAACTGGCAATTGATTGCAATCAAAAATTGTAAAGTTTCCATCTATTCCTTATATAACACCGTCAACTGAGGACCGCAGTATGCTGCGCGCCATCTGTAATCATGGGGAAATAACTCACATAGCATTGTGAAAAATGTAGGTCATTATGTTGCACTACCAATATAATATTTAGTTGAATCAGTCCAATATTTTCTTTTTAAGTCCAAGGAAAGGTACATATTATCAGTTAATCAATAGATCACATGCAGGTACACATCATCCGATCGAATCTCGCGAAATTTTCCCGCACGCGAATTAAAGTTGTTTTAAATTATTTCATCAGTGGCAGACCCATCATTTTCAGTAGAAATCTTGTTCACCTTCGATTGTACAATATCACTCGCTCCCTTCTTCTGCTCTGTTAAAGGACACATCGCATGTTTCCAAAGTATACAAAATTATATGCATTTTGTCTTTCTTATGCTTATAGAATTAACTCTAATAGTTCGTTTGCCGAAATATTGAGATAGTTAGTCACATTACAGATTTATATATAGGCCCCGATTGCAAAAGTGACGTCATATGCGACCTTCTTCGATTAACTGATAGTGTTAAATAGTTGTAAAAACTCAGCTTTTAGGGATCTAATTTATTCACTATGGACAACATTTCTTTCGATGTTGACAAATTCCCCGAATGTTATGTTTTAGCCATCAGTACATACAAGTAGGGATATAAATATCCAAATGTAGCGAGGGGAGCGAGTATGAAATCGGCAGTTGCGAGTAAATAATGTTTATATGGGTCACTGTCTAAACACTACATGTATTTGGTAATTGTCATTCCTTTAAAGATCTGTAAATGCAGTAATTGTTTGTTTTTTTTTAAGAATAAACACTTTAACAGTGCACGTATTATTCATTTTTGGATAAGACAAATTATGATACGATATATCCGAGGCATACACATATCTGGTCACATCGTAGATAACTACAATGTAGGCCTACTGTCACGGGCGCATTTCGAAAATAAATAAAAATAATCACATTTAACGCGTAAAACACAATACTTTATTTTCAAATGCAATTTAATCATTATTATTATTTTTGAATTGTGATCTACACGTCATTAGGAAGTGGGAGCACGGCGTTATACTGTACCTGACACGAGTTCACGGGGGGGGGGGGGGGGGGGGGGTGAAGCATTATAATCCAATTTAAAGTACTAGTGTTTTATTATATATAATTGAAAGTTCAAGTATCTTAACATTAAATTGTTTGTTAATCTAACAGTTGAGCACAAGTTACATGTTGTTACAAGGTGAAGGTCAGTTGGTGCGAGTGTTTTCAAGACCAGAACAAAATGCATTATGCTGTAGGCCTAGCAGTGCTTAGCTTCAATATAACCAGTTTCTCGTAGTTTATCTGGGTCTCTGTCCAACAGCTTTTCGAAAACGTACATGGACAAGGGCGACTGAGGTTGTTTTATGACAAAGTCCTTGCGCCGACAAATAATTGTCCACATATAACAGACATTACAAGACCACCATCATATTACTCTTTTGGAAAACGATATATCAACATTATTCATACTAAGCTAAGATATATATATATATATATACTTCATTATGATCTTTATAAATGAAATATTACAAATTCTCCGTTTTGTATATGTGGACAGATTGATGAAGATGTATATCATCTCTTTTTTGCTTGTAAAATTACTCCAGAGCTAGAAATAATCTTTTTGATCGCCTTTTCATGCTTGACTTGGTTAATATTGATACAAAATTGTTATTATGCGGTATTGTCAATTTACCTCTGCAAACTAATATAAATATTTTTTCAGTTGTTCATAAATTTATAGAAGAAACTTGTAGATTCGTTTAATCATTGTACATTTTACCTGTTAATTATTACCTAATAGCATGGCATATTGTAATATTTTAGGAGATGGACTTGTAAGTAGTCAGAACTTGTTCCCTAATAAAATATGTTCAAAACAATTGTCCACGTCTTCCTCACAAAAATTGAGAGAGAGAAACCCACCTCAGTCTAAGTCATTTCTACTGACAGCTAGTACATCCTTAAGGTAGTACTCTACATCGTCATAATGGCTGACTTCCTTTAAAAACATGGATGACAAAATCGATATCAGCAATATTTGACTTTTCCTTTTCCATTTAAATACCTAGCCGAGTAGCTCAGTAGGTTAGAATACCGACTGCTGAACTGTAGGTTGCAGGTTCGAGTCCAGCAGGGGTTTTAAATTTTTTTCTGATTACCTTCTACTAAAACTGTATTTTTTGACAAAATAAAGTAAATTTGAAAATTTGAAAATTCAAAATATTGTTGTACATATCCTACACTTTTCATCTACATCAAATTTCTCTGGTGTAGCATACCTCCTTAATCGGCACAAAGCACCCTGCTGAAATGTTATTTACAAGCCGCGATAATTAGATTTTTTGTCGTTAAATCTAATCTGTTTATGAAATGGCTAACAAAAAGGTGGGTGAAAGGTAACTGTTTTCAAACCTTCTCGCTCGAGGTAGCATATGACCTTAAATATAATGGCGCATAAGTTTAATATAGAAGATTTGAATCTCATCGCTTTGAAACTCGAAAACTACGCAAAATATTTCATTTAAAACACATTTATAATAGTTTTGGACTTGGAAAGAAGTAATTTTGCTGGAAAAAAAACCCAACAGGATGTGTTTGTGAAACACAAATGCCCTCGATAATTCCGAAGATGGCCAAGGTCACAAGGACAAATATCTTGGTATCAGTAGAAGTATCTTGTCACAAGAAATTCTCATGTACAATATGAATGAACGCTCTAATATTTACCATTTAGAAGTTATGACCAATGTAAAAAAAATTTTTAAAGTAGGTCAAATGTCAAAATGTTTAGTACCCACGGAAAGGTCTTGTCACGAGGAATATTCATGTGAAATATCAAATCTCTCACTTACTGTTCAAAGGTTATTAGCAAGGTTAAAGTTTCAGACAGAATTACAGAATGACACCCCCCCCCCCCCCCCTCGATCTCGGGGGCATAACGAGTTTACATGTAAAAACATGAGATATGCCCTATAATGTACATGTACGTTTGTACACCCTGACCGCATTTTCCACTAGTTGTTCTTCAATACGCCAGTTTCGAGATACGAACTCTTCTGTGTAGGAGGTGCATTTAGTGGAACTTTGAATGATAAAGTGGGACAGAGTGGACCTACAGTCAACGAGGAAGACGATGAAATGTAATAAAAGCGGCTTCTCTTTTGATGTGTAAATATGGGAAATACAAAATACTATTAAAAGAAATGATTTACTAAAGTGGAAACATAAAAACAATGTCGTATTTGCAAGTAATATCTTAGATATGGTATTTATGACCAACGAAATACCGTGATATGATAAGAATTCTATGTATTTAATTACTCCCTAAATACTTATAACTTACTTAGTTTGTGTATCAGTCAAATTCGGGTAATCTAACAGTGTATGAGAAACTTACTGAGTACATTCACTTACGCAGGTATGAATATTAGTCCCACCCTCGCATGTAAACAAATTGTTTTGCGTCTCACTATGTAAGAGAGTTCTCCAATGGGAAATAACTCGGTTGTATCTCGAAACCGGCGTATTCCGGCTTGATGCATGTACTATGCTGTAGCGGCGGTAACTATCAAATACTGGTTTGTAAAATTCCCATTGAATACCGCTGCTTTACCTAATTTTCCGCCAACATGAGCAGATGACCTCCTATCGACAAGTCATTGAACCATACCTTCTACAAGACATGTTGCTTTTGTCATAGATACATGTATAACCCTGTTGACATCCAACCAGGTGGTCTTAATTAGAAAGTCATAAACGGGGAAAAAATCCAGATGTACTACATGTATATAGAGGATTGTTTTTTTGTTTTGTTTTTGTTTTTGTTTTTTTTTACAACACTTCGTATGAAAATGGTGTATATATATATATACAATTGTCATCTAATAAATTACAATATTTCACACAATACTGGTGTTATGTTATGTTTCTTGTTCCATAATTTATTGGAGCTTTGCCAGATCAACAATATTACATAATACTGCATTATTGTACATAATGGCATTTATGTAATTTGTGATATGTGAACCCATTCGCTATCTACATTGTATACATGTATAAAACTTATACGGTACCAATTTTGATGCATCAGAAGTGCATTTCGACAAATAATGTGTCTTCAGTGATGCTCAACCGAAATGTTTGAAATCCGATATACCTGTAAACTTGTAGGCCTTAAGAGCTATTTTAGGGGAAAACAGCGTGCCAAAAAAAGTGGAGTCAAATTCGTCAAAGGACAAGAGCTATGCATGAGGGAGATAATCCTTAATTTTGAAATGAATTTCTAAATATTATCCCAGCGATCCATGGTCATTTTGTCCGTGACTTTCTGTCCTGTGACTTTCTGTCCTACATTCTTTGTTTTTAAGGTAAAGTTCTTGCTCCAACAAAAAAATTATCCATGTCTTTCTTCTCGTACCTTCTTTCGAAAAATTGAAAAATACTCAGTATAAATCCTTTCTACCGACAACTAGTACACCCGAACACGGCACAAAACATCTTAATACAATATCATTTACAAGCCGTTAACGTGATAATTGGTTTTTTGTGGATTAAATCTAATCTGTTTATGAAATGGCTAATGGATGTTTTCAAACCCGAGGGCGCATATGACGTCACACATAATGGCGCGTAAAATAGCGAAAGTAAATATGCATATCGCAAGATTTGAATTTCATCACTTTCAAACTAAAAAACTACGCAAAATATTTCATTTAAAACATATCTAAAGTAGTTTTAGGCATGAAAAGAATTAATTTTGCTGAAAAAATGAAAGGTTTAGAAACATGCGTTGTTTCCTTTAAGGAACGTTAAACAATATCCAATCAATCAATCATATATATTAGTTATCTTTGTTTAAATTCAATTTGATTTATAGTTCACTTTTGTTTAAATATTATGCCATTTTATTATTCAAACTATTTGTTACTGTACAACAAATAGATTCTGTATTATTTTTAATGATTGAGAATCTATTTTTGAATTTCATGATGGAAGAAGATGAGCATAAATTCGTATTTCCGCCTTTTGAAGTTTGCACCAACTCTGACCTCCACGTAGCTACATGTGGAGTACAGGGGCACGCCACTCCCAGTATGATTTCGAAAGCGATAAGCAAATGGTAAATAATTGTAATAGTGGGTAAATAAGGGATGAGCAGGGTGTCAGGTCCCTATTTATTCCTATATTTTTCTATAAAGTTGAAGGTTCCTATATTTTCCCTAAAAGTCATTAAAATCCCTAAAAAGCCCTATGAAAGGTGAGGATAACGAACAGTGATCAATCTCATAACTCCTACAAGCAATACAAAATAGATAGTTGGGCAAACACGGACCCCTGGACACACCAGAGGTGGGATCAGATGCCTAGGAGGAGTAAGCATCCCCTGTCGACCGGTCACACCCGCCATGAGCCCTATATCCTGTTCAGGTAAACGGAGTTATCCGCAGTCAAAATCAGTGTGCCAAGAACGGCTTAACAATCGGTATGAAACACGTTAAGACAGCATTTGGCCCAATGATAGGTTGTATTGACGAACTAGATCGTTATAACGACCATAGAATTTGCGAAATGCTGACTTCAATCGAGACTGTTGAAACCTCTGTACCACCAACTTGTTTGTCAGTAGCTAACCTCGATTTAAAAACTGATCATACGCAGAACAAGCTCTTGCGTATCGAATCAGTCGAGAAGGAGAAGCTGAAATCATCCCGTTTGACATATACATGTAGTTGAGTTGTCAGTTTGCCGTTAATGTCTACTTTCAATAAAATATCTAAGTATGAACTGTTTATTGGATAGAAAGCTGTCCACATCTGTAAGGACTTTGTCTATTTCTTCTCCAGTAAGATACTATGCTTGCTAGATTTTATGCAGAAACAATAACGTTTTATACAAATTCTTTAATAAAAAACCCTATTTATTCCTATAACTCTGCTGTTAAAATCCCAATATATGCCCTATAAACTGTATTAAAAAAAATCGAAATCCTATATACATTCTATTTTAGACCAAAAGTGGCTTGACACCCTGGAGGAGATGCATATTCTATAAAAGAGTCAGTAATGTACAAACAATGATACAATATCAGTCTTAAGGCAGCGGACACGTCAGTGTCTTCGGACTTTTAATGAACATTATTTAAACCCATTTCTAATCCAACATTAGTGATTGTACATGTACATTACTCAGAAAATGAAGAGGCTTATGTTCCCAAGACCCCATGAGAATCAGAAATCGTACACGGCTACTGAGCTTGCATCAACTTTGTCTTTAGTCATTTCAAAGATGAGGGAGAGGTCAGAGCACCCCCCCCCCCAAACAAACAAATAAAAAAAATCCTCACAGGAGGGATGTCGAAGCATGTCGGTAAAGGTGATTATCAAGGCACACTGAATACGGAACAGGCAAGGAACGTTTAAAGAAGGCTGACCAAAAAATCTCACAGGACGAGGTGTATAACACGATTCAACTCGCATCCCTCTTAGAAGATTATGTGCAGCAATTTAGCATTTTCCCAAGAACTTCAATAATTTGTTGCCAGTAAGGAATTGATTGCGGAACTTAACAAAATTATCCACGTCAGATCCCTTTGTTATACGACACTGCATTTCTTATTGGAAACTTTTATGTGTCTGGAATGTTAAAGACAATTTTATATGTCTGTGTTGGTGTTTAAACATGTGATATTTCAAACCAGTCCATATCAGTTGCTTTTTATATTCACGACAGGAAATCGGAGCAAATACACCAAGTCTTCTGGTGAAAAAGTCTTCAATTAATGTCAACCATGTTTTGGTTACAGACAGGGATCAGTTGTTAATGCAATTTTGATTCCCTGATGTGGCCCCCAACCTTCCCTTTGAAGTAAGAAAAACTTTATAGTTTGTCAATAGAGAGAAAAAGTTGCTGCATATGTTTACATTCACCTCACCAATGAATTAGAAGAGAAATGCAGTGCTTTCAGAACAGAGAGTACACTTTGTTGTGTTAGTACCAGGGTTTAAACCTTTAGTGAACTTAGTTTAGTGTGTTGCTAGCTTTTAATACAGGTAAATCTAAGTTATGTGCAAGTCTTACTACAAAAGAGAACCTTTAAATACTCTTCTCTATTATTATTTACTCTAAAAGCTGTAATACAGTTAAATTTCAGTTTACAAATAATATCACAAATACATTAAAAAGAAAACCTTTCAAACACTTTGCCTTGTCAATGCAAGGCGAAGATAACGAACAGTGATCAATCTCATATCTCCTATAAACAATACAAAATAGATAGTTGGGCAAACACGGACCCCTGGACACACCAGAGGTGGGATCAGATGCCTAGGAGGAGTAAGCATCCCAAGTTGACGGTCACAGCCGCGGTGAGCCCTATATCCTGATCAGGTAAACGGAGTTAACCGCAGTCAAAATCAGTGTGCCAAGAACGGCTTAACAATCGGTATGAAACACATCAGACAGCATTTGACCCAACAAGAGGCCCAGGGGCCTTATAGGTCACCTGAGTATCATGTAACAACCTTCCAATGTTTGAATTAGGTTTGTGTTTAAATATAAGAATTTTACTTTTGGATGGAAGAAACATTGAATAGCTATGTGGTCAGCCCCGCCTTTGCACCAGAACCCCTGACCCAGGGGCCATAAATTTCAGTTTTGAAAGAAGCATCCTTGATCATCATTATCATACTATTAGTTTGTCTACTTAATACCCAGCAGCAGAGGAGAAGATTTTCAAAGAAATAAAATGCATTTTCACTATATGATCAATAGGGCCCCACCCTAATACCAGAACCCCTGACCCAGGGGCCATAAATTTCACAATTTTGAAAGCGGCATCCTTGCTCATCATAATCATTCTATTGGTTTGTCTACTTAATACCCAAGGACAGAGAAGAAGATTTTCAAAGAAATAATGCATTTTCACTATATGACTTATAGAGCCCCACCCTAGCACCAGAACCCCTGATCCAGGGGCCATGAATTTCACAATTTTTAACAAGAGGTACTGTGAGCAATGCTCACTAAGAATACCCCCAGCTTACCCCAATCTCCCAAAGGGTGTTGGTAATAGGTATAAACTACCTCTTTTCTGAGTGTTGCTACTTCGATGTCCAGTGCGCTTGACCTTTGACCTTTTGACCCCAAAGTCGATAGGGAACATCTTCATCCCATGGGTAGTCCATATGTATGATATGGTGACTGTAGGTGGAAAGGATAACGCTTTAGAGCCCGGAAACCATATTGCTACTTCAATGTCCAGTGCACGTGACCTTTGACCCCAAAATCGATAGGGATCATCTTCATCCCATTAGTAGTCCATATATATGATATGGTGACTGTAGGTGGAAAGGATAACGCTTTAGAGCCCGGAAACTATATTGCTACTTCAATGTCCAGTGCGCTTGACCTTTGACCTTTTGACCCCAAAATCGATAGGGAACATCTTCATCCCATGGGTAGTCCATATGTTTGATATGGTGACTGTAGGTGGAAAGGATAACGCTTTAGAGCCCGGAAACCATATTGCTACTTCAATGTCCAGTGCACTTGACCTTTGGACCCTAAAATTGATAGGGAACATCTTCATCCTATGGGTAGTCCATATGTATGATATGGTGACTGTAGGTGGAAAGAATAACACTTTAGAGCCCGGAAACCATATTGCTACTTCGATGTCCAGTGTGCTTGACCTTTGACCTTAAAATCGATAGGGAACATCTTCATCCCATGGGTAGTCCATATATATCATATGGTGACGGTAGGTGGAAAGGATAATGCTTTAGAGCCCGGAAAGCATTGCATCTACAGACGGACGGACGGACAAGATTCCAGTATACCCCCCACAACTTGTTGCGGGGGGGGTATAAAGAGGCATCCTTGCTCATCATTACCATGCTATTAGTTTGTCTACTTAATACCCAGAGACAGAGAAGATTTTCAAAGAATTTCTACATTTTCACTATATGACCAATAGAGCCCCACCCTAACACAAGAACCCCTGCCCCAGGGGCCATGAATTTCACAATTTTGGTAGAGGGCTCAATGCTCATTATAATTATGCCCACAGTTTGGCTTCTTGATGTCCAGGAGTAAAGAAGAAGATTTTTTAAAATTACACTCATTTTGATGGTTTTTGCTCCACCCCTCAGGCCCCAGGGGGGAAGGAACCACGAATTTCACAATTTTTGTTCCCCTTCACCCACAGATGCTATATGCCAAAATTGGTTGAAATTGGTTCAGGGGTTTCAGAGAAGAAGCTGAAAATGTTCAAATGTTAACGCACGACGCCGGACAAAAACAGATAGCAATGGGTCACCTGAATGAATTCAGGTGACCTAATGATAGGTTGTATTGACGAATCTAATGTATTATTTCTTCCCTTATCAATCTAATGACAAAGTGTTTGAATAATTTTTTTCACTTTTATCAAAATGTTTTTCTTTATTTTTAAACTGTTTGACTCAAGTATCACCTATTCACTTCATTCTGAATATTATTCAAATTTAGCAAAATTCTAAGGCAATTCCTATGAAGCTAAATAGCAATTTTGCATTGTTAAATGTTGCCTAACTATCTATAGAAAGGTTATCATTATTCAAAATTACTTCTAAGAAAAGAAAAAAAACCAACGATTTATACTCCTATTAAATGCAGATCCCTATATATATACTTGGATATCACAATCGGAAATGACAAACAATATATGCTTCGGCAATATTCAGAAAGGGGCAAAACAATTCTTTATCAATTGCTTTCAAAATTAGCTAAATACCAAATAGGGAATAGTGAGATCAGGGTCAAGCTAAATACTGAGTAGTGAGGTCAAGGTCACAGGGAAGGTCAATGTAAAAAAACCAAAAAAAAACCACAGTTGAATGGCTACCACTATGTGCAAGTTTTCATGAATATACTGTCAATAGTTGATTTGAAACTGAGCTAAACATTAGGGAAAAGTGAGGTCAAGGTCAATTGAAATGTCAAGGTAAAAAAATACTGATATAGTTGAATAGATGTTACCAGTATGTATCAGAATATAAGGTTTAAATAATTTTGAAACTGAGCTAAACGCAAAGTGTGACAAAAGGACGGAAGACAAACTTGACAAACACTATATGCCCCGGCCATATTCAGGGCGGGGTATAAAAAGGACGCCCTACAAATAATTGGTCCACTGTTGGAACCACATCCTTAGTGATGTCAAACACTCGATTTCGACGATGGAGAGAACGATGATAAGTAGTCTATGTACTTCATTTGAAAGAGTTACCGCCTGTCGACACCCATACTAGATGACTATAGGAGATGGTAGGAATGCCTTTCAGAAGAGTGAAGTGAAGCATTCATAAATTATTACAACAATAAACTACTCCAGGGCATTCTTATCCATTCTACACGCTGGGTATTGGAGGATAAGGATATATAATATGGCCCTTCATTTCAACAAACGTGCATCACCTTCACTCAAGGATGTGTTGTGCCAAGTTTGGTTGAAATTGGCCCAGTGGTCCTGGAGACAAAATTGAAAAGTTTACGCTGACGACAAAAACGGACAAATGTTGATCAGAAAAGCTCACCTGAGCCTTAAAAGTAGTTTATGTCCCGAGGCAGGTTCTTTCATTGTTCAAATACCGGTATTGACCAGTACAGTGTGATTTTACATCCGGAGAAATTCCAGTGCTCTTCAGTTGGAGCATGTTACAATATAAAGACAGTTAAGATCAACATAGGTGAAGAAGATGTAGAGGAAATAAAAGTCTACAATCTAGCTCAGTTGATAAAACAAAAACAGCAGGAAAAGAGCCAACAAAAAGCGGGGTAAAAAAAGCAAGATCATGTGTTAAAGATCACAAAATTCTGTCAAAAAGGGCAAGGAAAGCATAGTTAATATGTGTAATTCATTGCCCATTTCAACACCATAATAGAGATAAAGGTCCAATGGTCGATTTTAAAAAAGAAAAAGAACCGATTGCGACGACCAGAAGCCAACTGCTAAAACCGCATCAAATTTTATGGTATCGAGAAGGAAAATATCTAAGAGAAGAGAACGTCCATGCGATTTCAGATGACAACGAAGTACTTACTGTCAGTATTCCAGAAAAAAAGGAAATGGACAGAGTTTGGCTTTTTGTCTTTAACATTTCAGTACAAACGGGGCATCAGTAATTATAAGATGCAGTGATTTAATCAACTTTCCCCAGGAAATCTTAAGTCACTAGTTTCCAGACATCAACGGGTTACAACATACAGGTCACGCCCAAGTGATGAAAGATGACAAATGAATTTACAAACTTTAAATATCTACTTAAAACACACCTGCAAGCCAATTTCACCACACTGGTCATATTCAGTGGGTGACAAGTGTTCAGGTGACAGAGGAAGTGTAAGTCAAATTCACCACACTGGTCATATTCACTGGGTGACAAGTGTTCAGGTGACAGAGGAAGATTCCATCTGGATCTTAGACAGCCTAAAAAAGAGGAATTACATATCGATGACTTTGTTCTCTGTTATATATTTTTTATTTTAAAAACCCATTAATTCCATTGAGCGAAAACTACAGTCTGTCTAAACAAAATCCAAAATTGGGCTGATGGTAAATGGTAAAAACTAAAACTGCATGCATGCATTTTTGTTTTAAAGGGAAACACCACAATGATCCTCATTAGATGGTACTCCAATTAAAGTTGTAAAAGAGCCAAGGTTTTAAGTGTCTTTTTTTTTTTATAATAAACTTACTTTTATTCCTTATATAGCAATGCTGAAAGAGAAATGTACAAAAGCTCTTGATATAATTAAAGTTGTTGCAAACACAAAATGGGGAGCAAATACTAATACTCTTTTACACCTGTATCGCTCTCTAATCCGGTCTAAACAAGACTACAGCTGTATAGTATATGGAGCAGCAAGAACCTCCTATATAAAGTCCTTGATGCAATCCACCATCAAGGACTTCGACTGTGCACAGGAGTTTTTCGAACCTCTCCTGTAGATAGTTTGTATCTTGAGGCAAATGAACCACCTCTCGATCTACGTAGAATAAAACTTATCTTACAATACATCGTTAAATTGAAAACCAATTTTGACAATCCTGCATTTACATTGTACATGTAACCGTTTTCCATCCGCAGTGTGAACATTTATATATAGGACAAAAACAAGACGTGTGTAAAACTAATCGGTCTACGAGTTAAACAAGAGGTTACTGTGAGCAATGCTCACTAAGAATACCCCCCGCTTACCCCAATCTCCCAAAGGGTGTTGGTAATAGGTAAAACTTCAGTATTATGATCCAAAAGGTATCTAGGAACACAGCATCTCCATGCGATGAAAAAAGCCATTAAAGAATTTAAATGGTAACCATATTGCTACTTCGATGTCCAGTGCGCGTGACCTTTGACCTTTTGACCCCAAAATCAATAGGGAACATCTTCATCCCATGGGTAGTCCATATGTATGATATGGTGACTGTAGGTGGAAAGGATAACGCTTTAGAGCCCGGAAACCATATTGCTACTTCAATGTCCAGTGCGCCTGACCTTTGACCATTTGACCCCAAAATCAATAGGGAACATCTTCATCCCATGGGTAGTCCATATGTATGATATGGTGACTGTAGGTGGAAAGGATAACGCTTTAGAGCCCGTAAACCATATTGCTACTTCAATGTCCAGTGCGCCTGACCTTTGACCCTAAAATCAATAGGGAACATCTTCATCCCATGGGTAGTCCATATGTATGATATGGTGACTGTAGGTGGTAAGGATAACGCTTTAGAGCCCGAAAACCATATTGCTACTTTGATGTCCAGTGCGCTTGACCTTTGACCTTTTGACCCCAAAATCGATAGGGAACATCTTCATCCCATGGGTAGTCCATATATATGATATGGTGACGGTAGGTGGAAAGGAAAATGCTTTAGAGCCCGGAAACCATTGCGTCTACGGACGGACAGACAGACGGACAACCCGATTCCAGTATACCCCCCCCCCCCCCCAACTTGTTGCGGGGGGTATAAAAACATACATGATTCTAATGTCCTTTGGACATAGTAAAAGGTCATCACGTTCTGAAATACCACCAAGGAAGTTACTTAAATATTAGAGTAGGTCCTCAGTAACCCCTTGAAGCGGTCCGAGAACCGAGGTCCCGTGTCCCAGCGGATGTGGCACGATAAAGACCCCTCCCTGGTCAAAGGCCATAAGCGCCGAGCATAGGCCTAAATTTTGCAGCCCTTCACCAGCAGTGGCGACTTCTCCATATGAGCGAAATATCTTCGAGATGGACGTTAAAAAATATTCAATCAATCAATCAATACCTTCCCAACGGTATAAACAAGAGCCTTCAGCTCCACATAGTTTTTAACTTACAGTCATTTCAATAGAGCCAGTCGTTGAGTACTGTTGTAAAAATGTCTGGGAAACGGGTTAAGAATATTGAAGAAATCAGAGCTTATATGAAAGTTCGCACAAAACTCGGTCATTTGGTAATGCAGAATTTTACTGAATTGGGGGAAGTTAATGAGTCTGATAAGGTGGAGAAAGAAATTTCTGAATGGCACAGAGTCCGTCAAAGATGCAACAAAATCTGGCCGACCTGTGACTGGCAAGGCAATTGTCTCAAAAGTCAACAGGGTTCGAATTAACCGGCTACCTAACATGGCTACGTCAACAAACGACATCATTTAAAGCTGGGAGCTTTCGGGTCGTATGGGGCTTTAATGAATATTTGAAGGTATGTTTGGACACAAATATAGTAGGAAAATATATTAGGAATATTTTGATATTAAATTTATGAGACAGCAACACGAGAATACAACGATATAAGGCGTCGACCGTGCGCAGCTTTTTGTGCACCGTAAATCGAAAGTTTTTATTAGGGGTGGATCTGTAGCTCTCTGTTCCGTCAAATTATTTTTTCAGCACTACAGTTCTGCAGCTAATACATCTGAGCTTGCGAGTCGGAGAGGGTTACCGTCTTGTCATACCCACCGTACTCTCCAGATCTAGCCCCATGCGACCTTTTCCAAAACTTAAAAAGTTCTTATCTGGTCGTCGTTACAAGTCCCGACAAGCCCTTGGCTCAGCCATCAGTCAGTGCCTCAGAGGTCTACATGTACCTAAATCAGCGTACCGTGACGCATTTCAGAAATGGATTCAGAGATTGAAAATATGTATTTCAAACCGCGGAGAATACTTTAAAGGGATGTAATGTTCATTTCACGATTTGAGTCGAATGCTTTTGAGATATCGTACAAGACACATTACATATCGAACAGCCCTCATATATATTGTGATAAAAAAAAATTGATTTATGTGTTGTTTGTTTTGATTCTGAATTAAAAGTATATTGAATTGACTAACTCTTGTGCAGATTTGGGTTCTCTATTATGGTTCCTACATCAAACAACATGGTTGAGATTGACAGATGTAAATTGTCACCATATATTATGCAGGAGTATTATCTTCAGAAGAGTGAACAGGCATAACCTACACCCACTTCTCGTCGCAAAGCTTCATGATTAGTTTCCGAAAAACTTCTAAATGCCAGAAACGATGACCGTTTACACTTCGACCGACGTTTCGATTCAAATATGCCTTGATTTCCGTAACAAAAAAGTTATTTCCACAACTTTAACATTAATGAATGCATCTCTCTTAAGGAAATCAACACTTACTCTCTGTTAATCCATTTTTATGTTAGTGTAATGAGCCACCTTTAAGAGAGTAATGAAAGATATGCTACTTCCCACAATAATGTTCTCAATAAAGATACAGAAACCGCACATTTATCAATATATCCGACTGTCTGTTGTTAGTTTTTATCCTATCACAAAAGACATTCTTCATGCATTCTATTGGCCCTTGGTTTCGCCTCGTGTACAAAATCTAAGCCATATCTCGTGCATGTTAATGTTCTCATAAACGATACAGAAGCCCTGAAATACATCACCGAGTCCGTCTATCCATCAACACTTTCTATCTCATCACAACAGAGATTCATTCTTGTGATATATATACTTCAGCTTATCGG
This sequence comes from Ostrea edulis, assembly GCF_947568905.1. Classification (NCBI taxonomy): domain Eukaryota; kingdom Metazoa; phylum Mollusca; class Bivalvia; order Ostreida; family Ostreidae; genus Ostrea; species Ostrea edulis. The sequence goes on from NC_079164.1 coordinate 38,565,875, forward strand.
ACTTGCAGGAATGAAACCTTGCATGAAGACTTTCGTTCATCCATGTATTGGATGTAAAGTTGTATTTGAATGTCCAAGGTCATGAGAGTTGATTCAATCTACTAGAGTTAAGCCACATTTCCTATCCTCTCTTTGTTGAATATTTCAGGAATCATACTTTGCATGAAGATCTTTTTTCATAACGCTCTACCGAAAATAGTTGAGATATTAAATAAGTTTCATACCGATTGACCGCCGCAATATGGCTGAAATGTTGTGAAAACGGCGTAAAACGACAATAAATCATACCGATTGTTAGGCCGTTCTTGGTATATTGAGTTTGGCTACGGATTACTCCGTTTATCTTACCAATATTTAGGGCTCACGGTGGGTGTGACCGGTCAACAGGGGATGCTTACTCCTCTTAGGCATCTGATCCCACCTCTGGTATATCCAGGGTCCGTGTTTGCCCAACTCTCTAGTTTGTATTGTTTATAGGAGTTAAGACATTGATCACTGTTCGTTATCTTCGCCTTTCCGTATAACTAACACGATATAGGGCTCACGACGAGTGTGACCGGTCGACAGGGAATGTTTACTCCTAGGCACCTGATCCCACCTCTGGTTTATCCAGGGATCCGTGTTTGCCCGACCCCCTATTTTGTATTGCTTATAAGAGTTATGAGATTAATCACTGTACGTTATCTTCACCTTTCATGTATTAATTTACTGAAAGCATGTTGATCACCGTCGCGATGGTGTGTTTAATTATATGCTTCGTGCACCCAGAAAATCATATTCCTTTAGCTAATTCAAAGTAAACCCACCTACAATATATTATATCTCTAGAGCTTGCTAAGGTTTTTGGATGGACATTAATCTCTTTTTATCTGCATATGGTGTTTATATATCTCAACTGATTCGATACGCAAGACCTTGTTCTGCATATGGTCAGTTTTTATACGCCCGTCTTTAGACGGGACGTATTATGGTAGTGATGTCTATACGTCCGTCTGTCCATCCGGATTTTTCTGTTCCTAATTTCATTTCTCTGTCACATATCAAGCTGAAACTTGCTATGTAGCTTTTTTGTAGATCATTCTAGATTATTGTACAATTTTGATCCATTTCGACCTCTCTTAAAGGAGTTTTGCCCCTTTATTTGAAAATTATTGTTATATAGAGGGTACTTAATTTGTCAGGCAAACTCCTCCCACAATTTTCAAGTGAGGACCATCTTGTTTTACTGAGTGTTTGTATGGATATTAAAGATGTGCATGTGGCAAGGATTGTTATTTTCTTCAATATTTGATAAAATTACAGGTTATTGAGTCAGGTTTGAGAGTACGCGATTGTCTGGTTTTCCTTCCACAGTGAGGATATTTTTTTATTTTACAGAGAATTTGTATGGAAGATGTGCATGTGGCAAGGATTTTGATTTTCTTAATTTTTTTTAGAAAATTACAGGTTGTTGAATTTGGTCAGTTTTGAGCAAATATTGCATAGAGAGTACATGATTTGTCATTTATGTTTCCTTCGACAGTTATCAAGTGAGGACCTTCTTATTTTACAGAGTATTTGTTTGGGTATGGAAGATGTGCATGTGGCAAAGATTTTGATTTTCTTCATTTTTCTTTCAGAAAATTACAGGTTCTTGACCTTAGTTTAGAAGCTAGGGTATTTGTGAATAACTTGAAGATTCATAGATTAAAGATTTGAATTCTTAACAAATTTTTAATTTCTTTGACATTTTGAATATTTACAGGTTGAACTTGGTCGAATTTGGGGAAATATTTTACACAAAAAAAATCTACCTTCTGTCACAGTTTTAAACTATGACACTTTATTCATATTATGCAAAGAAAGTATGCCACAGTCTGATGATGGTTGAGACTACCTGAAGCAAAGTTTATTTTCACGGGCGTATTATGTAGTTTGCGGTACTCTTGTTACATCGAGGCAGGCTACTGATTTTAAAGTCAACATTTCGCAAATTCTATGGTCGTTATAACGATCTAGTTTGCCAATACAAACATATCATAGGGTCATTTGCTTTCTGACTTGTTTGATACGGATTGTTTGCTCGTTCTTGGCACACTGATTTAAACTACAGATAACTCCGTTTACCTAATCAAGATATAGGGGCTCACGGTGGGTGTGACCGGTCGACAGGGGATGCTTACTCCTCCTAGGGAATGATCCCACCTCTGGTATAGGCAGGGCCGTAAATTACATGGAGGCGGAGGAGGCAGCTGCCTCCTCCAACTTTTGAGCCAAAAAAAAAATTAAAATTTAAAGTTCATTAGAATTTATGTTGTTTCCAATAACTAAGAACATGATACCTACCTTAAAAAGCATTCCAAATCTTTCTTTTAGAATGAGTTAGTCAAGTAACATCTTAGAAGGCCCTAGAATCAAGGATTTTGCACGAAACGTGTTCAGTGTGCACAAAATGTGCTCAGCGTCTGGGGGCCTGGGCGGCCCCCAGACCCCCGCCTAATTTCCTGCCTCCTCCAAATTGAAGGTTAATTTACGGTCCTGTATAGGGGTATGTGTCTGCTATTTTGTATTGCTTGTAGGAGTTAAGAGATTGATCACTGTTCGTTATCTTTACTTTTCATTGATAAAATTTAAGAAAGCAATGTTAAAATACATATTTTGAAGGGGAAAAGTAAAGTGTGTTTATCTTTACTCGCATTTCGACGAATTGGGAGGAGGTGTGTGGAAAGTGCGTTGCGCTCATTAGATATTTAAGTGTTTATTTTTGTAAGTGGGTTGCAACACTTAATGCTGCCGCGCATGAGTTTGCATGCCTTCACCAGCTGTTTTGTTTTCATTTTTTATCGACACCTCCACTTCCTTTAATTACTTCTCACATGAGCATTCATTCAGCCTTGTTACATTCAAACGAGCTTTTTAAACCATTCAAGGAAAAACACAAACGTGTAATAAAGCATCATGAAGCGTTCTATGAGTGCAGTTTACTTAATCAATACAATGTGTACATAAACGAATTTCTTATCTTCGTCAACGCTTCTACAAAATGAATTATACAAATATCAACAGATAATTCATAACAAACAAACTACAAGTACAAAGAGAAAATTGATGGGCGGCAGGGAAAATCATTCAAATCACCGATGCCATCTGACGAGATTATTAACCTACCAAATTAGCCAATATATTAAAGTTATGGATCGATACAGAACATGTTTATAATTCTGATAAATATTTTTTTATGGACATACTATGTTTCATGTACAAACAAAGTTGATTGCAAATCCAGTACCTGAAAATATACAATGAACAATACAGCACATTGAGATCCATTCAAAAGCGTATCATTAATTAAACTGCAACCTACACTGTAATTATTAGATCCCTTAGAGAAGCGATCGTAAGTGAGCGGACCAAAGGATCTAACTTTAATTAGATTTAATCAAGCTGCTCATCATCATTTGATGCCAAGCTTAAAGTTACAACTTTTTTTCATCCCGTGGGGATCCGGGTTTAAATGGGTCCTTAGTACTTCCTGCTAGTCTAAAGAGGAGACTAAATGAGGCGGTCCTTCAGATGAGACTGCAAAAACCGAGGCCCCGTGTCACAGCAGGTGTGGCATGATAAGGCTCCATCCTTGCTCAGAAGCCGAGCATAGGGCGGAATTTTGCAGCACTTCACCGTCAATAGTGACGTATCCAAACTTGTGATTGATTGATTGAGAACGATTTTGCGCCGTTTTGGCAATATTTCAGCCATTTTACGGCGGTTAACTAATAAATATATGTTTTGTTGTCAATTTTTGAGTTTCCCTGACGGCCCCAAGTGAGCTTATTCGTTTTGGTAAATGAGTGAAAAATTCTCGAGTGACGCGTTAAACAATATACCAACCATTATCAATTTAATGTCAGGGTTGTCACAGGGCTGGGGAAATTTATAAAAGTATATATAGACATCAAGGAAAGAAATGAAGTAATCAGAACTATTTTTGTGTCGATATTGAATATATTTGCACCGAAATTAATTATTTATAACAGAAAGATATACCCTTAATGTAATTATATGATTGAATAATTCTGAGCCTTTTTTCATTAGCTGAGAACCAGCAAACTATAAAAAAAAAACAAGTCTTTATATTAACGTGAGGAATTGTAGCGTAAAGCGTTCAAAAGACGTATGGTTTGATATATTTTATAGTAAATTCAACTTGATTGATTGTTTGTTTTACGTCGATAATTTTTCACTCATATTGCGACGTAATTAGCTGTAGGAGAGAACAACGATTTTAGACCAATGATTAGCGCTCAGGGCCGTAGTAGTGAGGGTTGTTTAGCTAAGAAAAAGGCCGAGGTTGTCGGAAGATTGAAGAGCCAATCGGATAACACAACACGCAAAGTTATGTCGCAATCTCCTTTAAGGTGGATCGATCTTCAAGTGACTTATCAATAATAATGGTTAAAAGTGCAAAAACTGTATTAATTTCCATTCAATATAGTTAAATGTAATCAATAACTAAAGAAAATGTGTATGTTGCCACATTTTTAAAGATGTCAGACATACAAAAACGGAAGTATATGTTAACATCAGAAAATCACACATTTTCGTTGTACAGAATAATTAGAATAGATAACAACTTGTTGAAATGACAAATTTTAAATGTCAGGCCATCATTAAAAATATTTTTGTTTGATGTACTCCGACCCACATTTTTCAAGGTGGGTCGGTAGGTAGGTGTTTTTGTTTGTTTGTTTTTTAATGTCATGAAATTTTTTAATATTTAGTTTTAAAGTAAGGAAAATTTTCTATTTTTCAAGGGAACCAAAAATAAAAATGAAATTTAGAATTGCTGAAAAAAATGTTCGGGTAGGAGCAAATTTGACGGGTCGGTCGGAGTACATCAAACAAATCAATTTTTATTTTTGGCCTCAACAGTTTAAAAAAACTGTTAATTCATAAATATGTATATATTAATTGTTGTTATTAGGGAAATTATGCATAATAGATATGCAGTAGAACAAATACCAACATAGGAGTTATTGCCCTTGACAACATTTTTTTAATTATGAAGAATTGATTATCGATAGAAAATATACACTTTTTCAATATCAATAGTTTACCAAATTTTTTATTTTATGCTGTGAATAAAATTTCTCTGAACGATATATTTCTATCATGCGCAGTTTGATTTGATAAAGATTTTTGCAAAAACCTATGACATCACACGAGGATCGATTAAACTTAAGGCTGTCAATGGGCGTAAAGATCGGGTCCGATGAAATAAGCGCCAGAATACAACAAATATAACGGATGACATGGGGTTGGGATGAAAGACAGAAGTAGAATTACATTAGCCTGACGAGATATTCGCAGAAATTTCTTCAGTTAAGTTGTTTATACTCCGTGGATCGTTCTCGACGCAGGTAGCTCCCTGTTTGTTTACACGATTTGTTGCGCACCTCTACATATATTAGTACCTTACAAGTGGGCATCTGAAAAGCTTGAAGAATGTAGAAACTAGCTATTCAGAACGCCTTATGAGGGTGATCGGTGGGGAAATAACATATTTTGAATAAATTATTGGTTTTGTATGAAAATAATTTCATTCTAGAAGGGGGGGGGGTGTACATAAGATCTATACAAGCAATCCACACTTCAGGTGCCTGATGTCATGATTTTCATTAGCTGCAGAACTGTAGCTCTCTGAAAAAATATTTTGACATAACAGAGAGCTACAGAGCCACCCCTTATAAAAACCTTCGATTTACGGCGTACAAAAAGCTGCGCACGGTTGAGGCCTTATATCGTTGTATTCTTGAGTTGCTGTCTCATAAATTTAATATCAAAAAATTCTTAACATATTTTACTACTATACTTGTGTCTAAACATACCTTCAAATATTCATTAAAGCCCCATACGACCTGAAAAACTCCCAGCTTCAAATGATTTCGTTTGTTGACGTAGCCACTGTCAACGAGATGGAATCAAGTTACTGTTGTAATGATGGGGATGCTTTAGAAAATCAGACTGTAGTGAATAGCACAGGAATTTTGTGAAATCAACACATGGAAAACAACTGATGTACTCGATGAACAGGCTTTCTGTTACTGATGAAGATAGTGATGCAGCGTACAAGTGGAAGTGGTGACATCAAGCACACATATATCAATAAAACCGCCACGGTGGCATAGAGGTTAGAGTGTTCGCCCCGCATGTGAAAGGCCGGGGTTTGAATCCCGGCCGCGACAAGCCTACATTGTAAGTCGTTAAAACTGGTAGTGACAGTTCCATCGCCAAACGCTCGGCATCAGGTGTGAATGTCACGAGTCCTCAGAGATGACCTTAAAAACGGATTTTCCGTGTCGCAGTAGGTGTGGCACGCTAAAAGACCCTCACTGCTCAAAGGCCGTAAGCGCCGAGCAAAGGCCTAAATTTGAAGCCCTTCACCGGTTTAGGTGACGTCTCCATATGAGTGAAAAATTCTCGTGAGAGACGTTAAGCAAGATACAATCAATCATATCAATAAGCGAATCCACACCACATTACAATGTTTAGAAAATATTCACAATCCATAAAATCTTCATTTATTTCAAAGGGTTTCATATTTAAGGTATTCAATGTATATCGACCATATTTCGTATCTAAGAATTGGATGGCGGGATTTTTGCAATCATGGTATCATTATGAAGGGTTCGTCAAATAAAAAAAAAATCCACCACAGAAACGTTTTCAAAATTTTTACTGCTTCAATTATTTCACCTAGAATTTAACATTGAAGTCTATAGGAAGAGCATGTTTCATTACAATATTTTTAATATATATATATATATATATATATATATATATATATATATATATATATATATATATATATATATTCTCATACAAATCTCTAGGTAGAAAAATATATACGCTTTCTCTTTATGAAAACATGAAATAGAATTAATCATTTACCACACACATTTTTAGAAAATTAGATTTTTCTTATTTTTACAAAGAACAGATAACTCTTCAAAACCTATCACGTGCAAAAAGGTCAGCTGTGAATCATTTACTAGTCATGTGAATTTCATCATCTTCACTTTCATCATTATTTAATAATAAATATTTATGTTGATTTAAATACTTCAAAATTGTTCATTGCCCACTGAATACCTTAAGATATTAAACATACAAAATACGCACCTCTATTTTTTACGTGTTTATTCCTATACTTAAAGGTTATCATTTAAATGTAAATGATTTGGAAATATTTCAAAGTGGGGTATGTTTTTGTATTCTTATGAGACAGAACTTACTCGAAAAATTTAACACGAGAAAGAAAAATGTCTTGCTATGGCCTTCAACTCAACAATTAGATATAACGACGACGTTTTTGAAAGATATATTGTTGTGGATTTCAATTCTATCTATTAACAATGTTCATTTTCATTCATACGTTGATTCGATATATCCCAGTGAGCTCTAAATAAAAGACATATCTGCTTCATATTTGGATATTTTATTGAACGTAGATTTTAACGACAAACCAACAACACAACTCCATGACAAACGGGATTACTATAGCTTCTCAATCGTCAAATTCCCATATTTATATGGCAATATTTCATAATTACCTGCATATGGTGATTATTTCGTTCAACTTATTCGATATGCAACTTATTCGACTTACATCGAGGCAGGCTACTGACAAATAAGTTGATGTTACACGAGTTTTAATAGTCTCTTTTAAAATCAGCATTTTGCCAATTCTATGATCGTTATAACGATCTAATTTGCAAATACAACCTGTGGTTAAGTCGAATTCTGTCTGTTTTAAGGAAATGCATGCCACATATATAAGTGGTGTAATTTTTTAATTGTCAGAATCTAGGAATGGGATGGGTAAAATATTTCTAGGCCGTACACCTGTACCTTGTTACCTGTCAAGTTACCCCCCCCCCCATCTTATTGTAATGTCTCAGATCTTACCCGTAAATGTAAAATAATGTAAAGGATATCTCGATTAGTTGGATCAATAAGCACTGAAATAACTACTCAAATGCACAAAAATAATTCATGATTACTTGTAGCAAATTATATATTGGAGAATTAAATCAAAGATTTACTGATCCCACAAATTTTATTATCTGTGAATTATGTCCCCCCCCCCCTCTTTCAGGGGGAGACTTTGTACTTTCCGTCCGTCTGTCTGTCACAAAATCGTGTGGATCTAAGAGGGGTGGAAGATGTAAAATTCTCCAATATGGGTTATCGGATAGATTTGAAACTGTTCAATGCTTCCTTGTCATTTGTAGATGTGCATATTGTCGATGCAGGAGGATCCAATTATTTTCGTAAAAGTTATAGTGGATCTAAGAGGGGTGGAAGATAAACATGTACGTACAATGTTAAATGAATGATGATTTTTCCACCCAATTTCAACGTTTAATAAACGTTGAGTGCCTGCTAGGCATGATTGCACCAGAAAACATATGGGATCAAAATAAGGATTAGAGATTCTTCAATTTCATTTAATATTAATAAAATTTCCAAAATACTCAACAACGAAGTTACATGAACACTTCAAACTAAATCACTACAGGAGACTAGTACATGTATCTCTACACACGCTAATACTGACAACAGAGTATGTTGAAGTAGTATACATAATGTGTCGTTTGAAGGTTAATATACAAGGGACCAATTTCTATCAACCTTCCAAGGACACCAGCAAGAGTTCCAAAATAAACAAGTACTCCCGTACGTACAACTTCAAATTTCCAAACACTTTGGCTTAGTGACATATTTTCTTTACGTCACTTCTAAATGTTGGATTCATAAAGGCATAAATGATGGGATTTGTAACATTATATGCAAAATACATATAAAATATAATGTTATTGTGATCAATAGCATTCAGTGCCATCAGCCAGGCAGGGAAAAAGGCGATGATAAAAACAACAGCAACGATGAAAAGCATTAACGCTGTTTTTATGTTGGCTATTGTATCGTGATCTCTTTGGTGGTGGTGATGGTGGGTGTGCTCACCACGTGACGGCTGCTGTTGAAGAGGCGAGGTCTCGTTGGCGGCTCTCTCCACGGGACGAGAAGAAACGCCATTTTCACGCATTTCCACCTGCAAGTTAACTGGTTCCTTGGTGGTTTCGTTGTTTTCATCTACAGCAAGTACGGTGTAGGACGAACTCGGTGAGTGGTTGTTTTGTTTTGGTGGTTCCTTTAGAGACGCTTTCAAACTGATATTGTTAAGTGCCTTCTGCTTCCGCCTCTTTGACCTTCTACGAGTGACTGAGTGGTAAATCATAATATAAAGCAATAATACTATGATAAGTGATATCAAATAAAACGACGAATATATTTTCTGCCATGTTATCAAGTATTCCATGCTGACTATTGTGCCTGGGTAATCACACTGTCCTGTATTTACATACTTCTCCGAGGATGTAAGGTTTTCCTGGACGTCATTCTTCACATCGTGTGTTGAGATGGTACAGTTAACATACTCTGATGATGAAGAATCCCTTTTCTTGTATACAGAGTACGAAATACAACTCAGTACACCCAGAACACAAGCAAACACGGTCAGCAAACCAATGACGGCCCTGGCCCGATTTTTAGTCAGTAAATGCAAGAACGGATGACAGATACAGAGGTAACGGTCCACTGCAATCGCCACCATAAGGAAGGCCGATAACGGCACGCTGAATGTAATCAGGAACATGTAAATCTTGCACAAGGCATCGTACGAAATCATAAACCTCAAATAGATCATGCAGGCTGTGTAGGGTATAATAATGGAACAGGTCAAGAAATCATACACAGCTAATCCAAGAATAAAGACTGATGACGTGAGTTTGTCCTTCTTTTTCGTGTAGACGAAAATGACGATTCCGTTACCAATGATACCAATGACACTGAAGACTGCCAGCATGGTGATGACGATGATGTCGGACCTAGCCATCGGACACCCTGGTCTACCGTCATCCTCTTCGCAGTGGATCTCTTCGCTGTGACCGGGACACTCGGTAGTGTTCATTTTCACGGAAGTTCAGCTACCTAGAATGATTAAAAGATAAAACGGTTAGTAGACTTGAAAACATTGATCGATATTCGTTTAAAGTGGCTATATTTTACACATAACGAGCAAATGTTCTAAGAAGTCTTGTAGTTAATCACAGGAAATGAATGCCGACAAAGTTATTCATCGAAGCTTGTTGCGACGTAAATTTACATCAAAATGTGACATACGCGAGATTTCTTTCTTTTCGAACAATGTAACTTTGTAAGAATACGTTGATTAAAAATATTCATTTGTGTCTGGAATGTCACACGATGCTTGAATATTGATTCCATCAGAATTTGAACTTCAGCAATAGAGTATATGCTTTAACAACGAGGCATGTAAAATCTAAGGTGTATTTACTTGCCATGTTTGACAACATTCTAATTTGAAGTACGTTGTAGTACACGTAAGTATCATTGATATCTAATTACATCACAAGTACGTCATTTACCGAATTTTTTTTCTTGTACCCCAAAAACTGTTTTGAATGAATCATTGCGTGTTCTTAAATTCCCGATGAATTCTACGATCGTCCATTACATTGTAAGAGCAGATAGTTAAGAATTGTAAAATGTACCATTATAAGTAAAAGGAATATACTAAAACTGATTTAAAAACAAGAGTACCAATATTAACCATATACATGTAAGCAATGTCCTTTTCTTTTGGTTCCTACATAGTCATACATGTACAAGGCAAGTGATACTACTGGAGTATTACGCATTTCCATGTAACCTTGTAGTTCTTCAGCAGACATTATCCCATATTCAAATGATTGAAATGCCTTTCTTACGTTTGTTAAAAGATATGAATGTCGCAAACATAGCAGAGGAAATGCATAACCCGTGTTACAATGTATACTGCTTGCGACCTTCATCCCCCATTTAACAAATTAAACCAACGAAAGGCATTTTTAATTCATATATTTCTGAATTTCTTTTGATATAAATACAAATATCTAAAATAGGTATTATTGACTTTGGTGTGTCCAGGGGTCCGTGTTTGTCCAACTCTCTATTTTGTATTGCTTATAGGAGTAATGAGATTGATCACTGATCGTTATCTTCGCCTTTTACTTGTAAGTTTATTAAACCTGATAGCTGAAAATCACATTACCTGGCCTGGATTTCTCGAAAAGAACTTAAGTAGAGACTAAGTCGAAGATTTTACTCAAATTTAAGCAGCTCAAATAGAAGAAAACTCAAACTTAAGTTTGAGAATTTTTAAAAAATCCAAGTAGTTGTAATGATTTCCATAATAGGGCGATGGTAAAGGGAAATATTCCAAGAAGGACAAACTAATATGCTATCGTATACTATAGGTATGCATTCTCTATTATTCGAAATTCAAATAAAATATAATTGAAAACACATTTTCGTACAATTTCAACAATACCGCTAAGTTCGTGCAATGTGCTTATTCACACGCGGACAGACAGCACTAAAACCCGGATTAACTAGATTTCATAGGTGCAAATAACAAGCAATGTATTTCAGTAGAAAATCAGCAGAATACACACCATGAATGTAAATATAACCATGAGAAACTTTTAAAGCTACTGTCATGGTTTTAATACAATTTACACGTCATTGAATGGAGGTGCATATCATAATAGAGAATCGGTGACCAAATATATTTTAAATCAACATTATAATTCTTCCGGGGTTATGGTTTGATGAAAATGAAACTTGAATCTACACTACATGAGGATATTTGAAGGTTAATCTGGCAAATGTTCCAAAGGAATTATAGATTCCTTCGGAACATTTCTCAAGTATTTATGCATTTTCATATGTAAAACTTTAAACTCTGATGATTTTGAATTATCTGCCTCCGGGTTTTATTCCTTAAGAAAACTTGAATCTAAATTCAGAGTTTGGAAAATGAGATTATTGTGGTATTTGAAGAAAATAGTGGGTATTAACGAATTTTCCCTTATTGAATATACTCGCCTACAAGGCTGGTTGTACTCGAATTCCGATTGAAAAATCTATATCCGACTTGTATACACACCAGACAAGAACTTATAACTATTCTAAAAACAAGCCATTTAGGAGAAAAAAAATTAATATCGATCCCTATTCTCATATACATAACTAAACAGCTTACTTTGAATCATCATTATTTTGCTGGGTTGTTTTAAAAATTCATCTATAGAAATGTTTTATTCCCAAACACTTACACTATAACACGTTTCAACCCTAGCAAAACGGGAGGTACCTGTTAATGATGGGCCCTAAATCGCGTGAAAGAACTGAAAATATTTGAAAACAGTGACTACAAATGCTTACTAGAAAGAGAGGCAATGTACGTGATGCCGTATAGCGGGTGTTTTCCGCGAGGTTATAAATTTGGCTTATTTTAGCGGTTACATACATGTAGCTTTCCGCTAAAATTTCACTCGCCAAATATGCCCTTAAATGAGACTTAAATATTTGCAAGTGAGAAAACTCCAATATGATTAAAACCAGAAACTATGATCCGCTCACTTAGATTGCTACACTAGGGATTTTAATCAGATTGAGAAAACTCTTCCTTGTCCGCCAAAATTTATTTCGCTAAAATTATTAGCATATCTTTGAGCAACGAAATCGCCAAATTTTAGACCCGCGGAAAAAACCCGCTATACGGTAATAATATTGATAACATAATATGATCAAGTTTACCTAGACAGTCATATTTTCGCACACTACAAAGTGCATTGTGGCCTTTGAATGAAACAGAGACCCTTAAACAAATTGTGCTCCTTTGTTAGCTGACCTGTTTTTGTATTCATATGTAGCAGAATTTATTTAGAACCTGTGTGAGAAAAAATGTCTGGCCTTCATTTCAACAGTTAGATATATCAATGACGTTTTATCTATTATCAATAATAACTTTCATTCATTTGTCGTTTCGATATATCTTTGTGAGCACGAAATAAAAGACACCACAGAGTCGTCCACTTCTGCTTCATACTTAGATATTTTATTGAAAGTAGATACTAACATCAAACCAAGTGATCAGTCCCATAAACATTACAAAATACACGGACCCCAAGACACACCAGATGTGGGATCAGGTGCTAAGAAGGAGTAAGCATCCCCTGTAGACCGGTCACACCCGCCGTGAGCCCTATATCCTGATCAGATAAACGGAGATATCCGTAGTCAAAATCAGTGTGCCACGAACGGTCTAACAATTTGTATGAAACACGTCAGACAGAATGTGACCCAATGATAGATTGTATTTGCAAACTAGATCGTTATTACGACCATAGAATTGGCTAAATGCTGACTTTAAACGAGACTGTTGAAACCTCCGTACCATCAACTTGTTTGTCAGTAGCTTGCCTCGATTTAAAAACTGATTATACGCAGAACAAGCTCTCGCGTATCGAATCAGTTGAGAGATATAAACTCCATATGCAGGTGATAATGGAATATTGTTACATAAATATGGGAAGTTGACGATGGATAAGCTGAAATTACCCTGTTTATCACAAAGTTGAGTTGTTGACTGTTCGTTATCTTCACCTTTCATATAAGATACACTGAATATTTATATTTATGTAAGTTTCATTTAAATCAGACATGAAGAATATAATACAAAAGAATTAAACATCCGATGTTATTCCGAATTCTTAATCACTATTAACTTGATATGTAAGAAAACATTATTTATAATACTATTAGATTGCGCCATTTTTACCCAAAATTTGATATCAAAATTCATTATTGATAGGAATTATGAGATTGATCATTGTTCGTTATCTCAATATCTTCACCAAAATATAATTCAAGGGATGATAGACCATTCATCATCACAGAAATCCCTAAAGCATCGTTAAACAGAAATATTGAATGTTACACAAATATTTAACGTAATCGAAGTGATACTAATACGACAGACACTACAATAGGAGATATTAGGTAACAATTTACTCGAATGGTTGATAATTTTAAAGAATTGTCAGGTTGAAATGTCGGTGAAATCCGTACGAAATGGAACCGACTTATAACGCGGGGGGGGGGGGGGGGGGGGGGGGGGGGGGGGGGGGGGGGCTCCGTGGCCGAGTGGTTAGAGCATCGCGCTCAATATTACATGGCCTCTCACCTCTGGTCGGCGCGGGTTCGAATCCCGCTCGCGCCGGTAAGTGAGAAAGTTTCCCAGTTTACTTTCCGAAGGTCGATTGTATAAAAACTGAAAAATTGTTGAGTGTGGCGGAAAACAGCAAAACAATCAATCAATATAACGCGCGACAAGGGCAGATTCCCTCAACATAATCTTTTTTCAAAGAAACCGATTCTGTAGAACCCATATTTACGCAAGTGTATCCGCTTATCCTTATATAAATCCCTATTGTGGTCCACAAATTAAGGATCTATTGTCACGAGTTTTAATGAAATCGGTATCATTGTGATGCTGAGAAGTCGAAGGTGTGAATTTACAAAATTACAGACCATAGGTATGAAAGCCAAAGGGCAATATGTCAAACATTTACAAAACATTATCCAGATCATTCATTATGATTGCTTCCACACCACTCTAAAGATGATGCTAAATCTCTAAATTATTTACAGTTTACGGAACATGTTCCTAGCCTTATATTTTCTCCAAAGCTTACTAAACAAACACTTCTAGCCTCATTATGGATGCTTACACGGCCATTCGAAAGTTTACTGAATCTCCAAACCATTCATTAAGCTCGATTTCACAGTATTTGTAGTTCACTACGCATTCCCTATATAATTATGATCGTTAATCATTAACAGTATAGTTTTCATGGGAGTCTAAGTCAAATTCTCGGAGCATTCAATTCGATTGCTGAGGTCGGTATGCCCGATCTTTGTGTCCTAGCTGCAGAACTCTATCCCAGATGTAGCTAGCTATGTTCCATGATGAAGGGATAGACAAACAAACAGAAAAACTATAAATATTAAACAGGAGCAATTAAAGAAATATTTGAGATCTGGAAAATGTGACATTCTTTACATACTAATTCTGTTTCTGTGAATTTGAATGGCAGAAAAAGACTAATCCAGGGAAGTCTTTTAACATATTTGGGAAGCAGTCAAGAATTACGTCATCGGAACAGCTCTTCTACATGTAAATAAGTCGGTGTTCTAAATTTGACATGAAACGCACATGCATGTATCATATAAATATTTTCCCGATCACAGATTTTGCTTGGGGGTTTTACGGAATCTTGATGGCGCTTTTAAATAAATCAATGTTTTGTCATTTGTATTTACATTCGTCAGATTATCAGGTCTATGATAAGGTAATAAAACCATTCTGATATATCTTGGTGTCTTATTGGTTATGAATTTTGGTTATTGTGGTGAGCATGAAGACGGGTGAAATGTCGAAGCAAGTTTATTCTGATGTAGTATACCAGACCCTGATACGTCTATATGGGCACTTTGTCAAGTTATACAATTTTTGGTACATTATTGCATTGTAAATAGGGAACATTTCATATTCCGACACTTACAAATGTACGTTAAAAATCAAAATATTTAACAGTTTGGATGTAAAATAAGACGCCTACCTTTGGTCAGACTATTTCCTAGCTTCAATAATGTAGCCCTCTGCGATGTTTTTGGGAAGGGGGGGAGGGGGGAGAGAGAGGGCTACAACTCCATAGGATCTCTGTAATGGTGCAAATGTGGGAGTGATTCACTCCCGCAACATTTTCGATCATTCTAAACATTTACTGACTTTATTTACGTAAATAGAATGATATTCTATGTTTCTTAGTCATTATATAAATTTATAACCTGCAACTTTGTTTGGCTCTATTCTACCGTTTTCAACAATTTCGATATATTCCAATTTCTCGATTCCTATTTGTGCGCCATGTTTGATGTATTGAAGTTTCAACTTCCGATTGTCAAGTTATTTGCATATGTCATATAAGGTAGTATTTACAGCAATGGACAAGTACGGTGGCGAAAGCTATTTCGTCGGTATTAAAAAGATTTAGATTTAATAACGAACAGCAGATTGTAAATTATTTCTGCAACCTTATGATTTCCCTTTCTTTGTCGGAGTTGCTCGAGTAACTACATTTTCGCGCAGATTGTCAATGTTTAGGTTTTTCCAGTAGATCCACCTACGAGATCTCGCGATAACAAGCATGGCGGAACAGACGAAGAATTTTGCATGCTGTACATGATGTTTAATGAAAAACACCTTTATTAGACATGCCCAAGCACAAAGTTGGTACTCATTTTGTTATAAACAACATTTGAGACTAATACACGGAGCTTATCATCGGTTATTCATAAAATTATTTTGCACCATTACGGAGATCCTATGGAATAGTAGCCCTATTCCGAAAACGTCAGAATAAAAGAAATCGGATAGGGCTACATTATTGCAGCTAACTATTTCCGTGTCTCTTTTAAAGTCAGTATATCGCAAATTCTGTGGTCATTATAACGATCTAGTTTGCCATTACAACCTATCATTGTGTCAAATGGTGTCTGACGTGTTTCATACCGATTGTTAGGCCGTTCGTGGTACACTAATTTTGAATACGGATGACTCCGTTTACCTGATAAGATATAGGGCTCTCGGCGAGTGTGACCGGTCGACAGAGAATGCTTATTCCTCCTATGCACCTGATCTCACGTCTGGTGTGTCCAGGGGTCCGTGTTTGCCCATCTATCTATTTTGTATTGCTTGTGGGATTTATGAGATTGATCACTGTACGTTATCTTCGTCTTTCATGTTGTTATAGGAGATGTTTCACATCGTATGATTATATATTTCAGTATTAACATTTTACATTTATCCGTATCAAATTGAAAAATCAGTATATATTTATCTGAATGTAAAACACACATTTCATTTTGGAAATCCAGCTGACTGAAATTTAATGAGATAATTTTTAATACCGAGGCTATTCAAACTGGCCCCATATAGTCGCCTCTTACGACAAGCAAGGGGTACTGAGGACTTATTCTTACCCGGGTCCCCACGGGAAAGAAAACGATGGCTCTGGTAAGTTTTGAAACCAAGTTAATCGACTGTGGATAAGGATCTATCAGATGAAATACATAATGCTAGATCATGTGTAAAACACTAGAGGATAGTTAAATGCCGGGAAAATAGCACGTGGTTTGCTGATAACAGTCACGTGGTCAGCACTCGGCTTGTTTCGGAAAGAACGTGTTTCAATAGACAGGCTGCATTTTGGAACTATTTCTTTTAAAACGTATTTTTTTTGTATGCATATGGGTTTTTTTATTCATAGAATATCGTAGTATTGAATACTAGAATAAATCCTAAAAATTTGGAGCAAGAACACGTTAGAAGATCGGGCATGTCACTTTATCCATTGATAAAATTGAAATATTTCTTGATTGCGTTGGGTAGGACAGAGGAGATGCTACCAGGGTTGTAATGAATCCAATTTTCTCTGATCTGTGTATTGTCTGTAACCTTGAATCATATCTTACTTTAGCGGACATTGAATACTATTCGCAATAATATAAGATTATTGCCATCATGAAAACTAAGATGACGGAAGACGCGTAATCGTGTTACGTCCCCTTTATTGTGTGCCACCTCATAAAATTAAACTTTTTCAAGACTCTTTTCAATACGTTGCTGCTATTTTATGGAATTATTTACATATTGAAAAATCGCAATCACTCAATGCTTTCAAACAAGTTAAAACAGTATGTCGGAAATCTGGTGGGGTACCCAAAGTTCGGGATAGAGTGTTTAAAATAGGAAGAAATATCGTTACGATAGGAATCTACACTCGTACGTACAGAACATATGAGTGTGTCTGAAGTGTCTGGACTCAAATTCATTCGACGAGAAATTCACGTCTAATACACTGTTATACGTAAGTTGATGTTTTCTATTTGTATTCATATGCATATTTTCTGGTTGTATTCACCAAATTTAATTTACTTTCATGTTCCCGTTCTATATTTGTGCGACCTTGCATGTATGGTGTGGTGCTGTTTATAATCGAGTGTTGTATCACGAATTAATGGATTTAAAAGAAAACATGCATTTCTTTTCTTTTTATTGAGGAACGAGTTAGACAGAAATCAATTTCTCTTGGTCTAAAAAATAAATGGATTATTTCGAATACTCAAGGTTCCCCATCAGAATACCCGGTTTTTTTTCGTCCGGTAAAGTTATGACGACAGGCAGTAACACACTACATTTTCCCTGAACTTTTATTGATACACTAAAGGCGCTACGTGTCGTTATTAATTCTATATACATGTAATTTTCTATATAATCTATTGTGTTGTTTGCAACTTATTTTCATAGCAGGAATGAATGGCTTTAAAGAAGAATCGTTTTTATTTCCGATGATCCATCCTTGCTTCATTAGTGTAATTTGAAACAATATTGGTTTGGTGTTCATTCGATTTTATGTGTGCATATTAATCATTTTCCTCCTCTTTTTTAATAATCAGTTGATATTGGGGTTTCTCATGCATTTGCACTGAAACTATTTATTCCATCCATCATTTGTTGTTATCGAAAGTTTCTCCAACGGATAGAGAAAGGTTTCACACGTCCTTTAATTAGATCCTATTATTTTGTCTAGCATCTAATAAGTCCTTGCATGGTTTGATTGTAATATTATCGACTTTTAAGAAATGAAAAAAATATGTTGATTGGAAAGTTGGAGTTATCTTCATCATTACACTCTGTGAACTAATGCACGAATTCTGAACTGAACAACACCTTAGTTAATCAATAGTTGTTACAAAAACATAGGTCTCTGTGCATATTGCAAAAAAAAAAAAATACTGCTTATCACATGTATCCTTATCAACAAGGAAATGTACGTATAGAATATACGATTAGGATTTACTACGTAGAGTGTTATAATAAATAATGACAGTTAGTTGTTAATTTTGGTGTATAAAAATCTAATGAGTGCCAGGTATCCGATTATAGGAGTAATCGTAGTTTTTATCGAATTCATTTTCTGTTCTTTGTGTGCTCTGGTCTAGTGTAATCATAAATTGCAAAAAAACAAAACCAAAGCAAACCAATCAGCTTCCAGGCTACTCTTACGTATACAAATGAACTTGAAAAATTACATCAATTGATTCATTTTTATCCCTCTGTACATACATTCGAAGTTCCGTGGGTATTATTGTATACCATGGAATCACAGATTGTATCCATTGAAATGTGAATCCATCGCAGGAGAGGGATTTTACAGGCGGAGGTTGGAGGTTAGCGTAAATTAGATTTACGACATTCAGACACGCCACATCATTATTCCATCACGTTAAGTAGATTGTAATATTAAAGGCGCAAGCTGTAAAAAAAACAAACTTATTGACTGGTGTCATCAATGGATACATATAAGTTATGTAAACATTGATATCAAATTAAGCATTTGCAATAGAATATTAAAGTTATTACTTTTTATATCAATACAGACTGAAATTTGTAAGCTTTCATTTCACGTTATTCATTAGGTCAGGTGTAATAAATTGCGAATGAGCATGGACAGATTATCTATCTCGTTATATCCAAAGTAGATGATCCATGTAACGACCCTTAGATGATGAAAATAGTAGAATATAGGATATAAAACAGACAGATCAGAACCAAACTACAAGCCGGTCTTAAGAGATTTCGTTCATATATGATAACACTGCAGTGTCAGAAATTCAAGCAGTATGTTGTTCTTGTAAATGAGATGATTTACGATTGATTTCCCATCACTATCCTTCAACGACAGCCTCTTAAAAGACCTCTTGAAAATTACAATTAGTTGCAATATTGCCTCATTAGAAAATATTATATCAATGATAATACAAATGTAGCTACCATACATACTCACTTGTACGCGGCGGTGGAGCCCGAATCATCGAAGATAATATTATGTGCATGTCTACTTCCAGTGTGAGCAGTTATACCCCCGGAGATGTTCTATTCACAGGGTCAATTATCAATTAGGTTCCGCGTGTTTACAAATCCGAGAATACCATCAATAATTCACTAACGTAATTACAAGACCGTCACATTTCCATAGACGTTTCTTAAAATCAAACTGATTTACAGGGGTGAAGTATTTTTAGCATCAAGCAATAAATGAACTACACATGCTCTAATTAATTTTTCGCAAGGGCGGGTTTGTAATGGAACACTAATAAGATATATAAGAAAACACTTTTCTAAATATTAAGTCTTTTAGCGCAGGTTTCCTTTTCACTGATTAAAACATTTTTAAAATCCCGACAGAAGTTCACGTCAATATCCCGTCTAACACAACGACAATATGGCGTCGGAGCAAGCCATTGTCCAATTAACTAATGGAACTATTTCATTTAGTTCAATTAGAAAAGGAAACGAACATCTCGCACAGTGGCATATTCTTGAGAACCCGGCAAACGTTGTCATGTAATTTGATCACAAACTTTTGATCCATTTACATGTATATCTGTAAGCGATCAATATTTTATAGATCACCCTGTTTACTATAATAATACACCATACAGGTGCCTCACCCGGGCAGCATGCAATTAAAACTATATAACGTGAACGCTCCTACATCGGCTCTCCATTTCATAATCATAATTTGAATTGGATGCGATGTTACAGAATAGTGTTAGAGTAATTGAGTAGAGTAATTGCTGTCACGATTCACACTTAAAGAAGTACAAAGCAACGATGAAAATTATCAAAGGAATGAATTTAATTTCGGGGCATATTGCAGGTATTCTACATGTAGTTTGGGTCAGTTTATGTTTTATAATTCGCGAAGCGGGTTATATAAAAGCGTAAACTGACCCAAACCAGGTTATATGGCATTATATGCCATAAAATTAAACTCTTTCCTTATAATTTAATGCAAAAAGACAAGTACTATTCTTCGATTATCAAAATATACATACACACTCAAAAAATACAAATGGCAGCTACATGTACGACGAAGCGTCGAAATGTGAAGACAATCAGCTACAATGTACATATATCTTAGTTCTACGGAGCCTTTTTACAAAGTTATTGAAGATAAAGTTTGCTACGAACTTCATAACAGAAAATATGTGTCGGCCACGCATGCAATGCATTTAAGATATATTTTGAAGTTGCTCCGACCGAGATTGAGAAGTTTAGTCTTGGACACGGCACAAAACAGTTTTCAAATATCAGGAAATGCAATAATTTGCGGCGTTTATTTTCATCAAAGCTTTTTTAAAAACTTATCTTTGTATGCAACATTTTCGCCTATGAATATATATTGCGATGCGAGGTGATGTAATCTGATAAATTTTCAGGTTTTTTTGTTTTTGTTTTTTTTTTTTGCATTGAGAGCCGGATCAAGCGATCTGAGAAAAAAGGCAAAATTTAGTCTATATTATTCAAATATCATACAGAGAATGTATTGCTTTTTTACAACAGTGATTTGCGTATAAGTAGATTCTCTATGTCTTGCTTGACATTGCGAAAACAACCTGTGTATTAAACAGAATTCTACCACGGTTATTACAAAGATCAAAGGAATGCCGGGGTCATTATTCTGCGATATACAATGTACCTCCATACGTATGAGAAAATTAATACCCATCTCACTTGCACTTCGTATTTTGCTAATGCAACAATAATCAATGACTGATAAATCAAAGTAAATTTTAAAATCATAAAAATCAATCAATATACGTTGTAAAACAAATTCATAAATGACTGAAGAGCACTCGTCTTGTCAATCAGCATAAATCAATCGTCTGCATTTTGAGAGCAATACACCTGTAAACATGGCGATGCAATGGATAGGATCCCTTAACATCATACTAAATACTTGAAATATTTTTGTTGAAAATAGATTAAAAATACCCCTACCATCTCACCGTTTTCGACAGCAAAAACATTGTAGGCCGTTTCGGAAACTGCCATGACGTCACAGTGACCTAATAGTAGCTGTATAGGAAAACGATTGGCTGTATATTTCAGAACCATTGTAGAATAGAAGTACAGTTCTTGTTTTCGTGTATGTTGTAGGATAACCTCCTTGGCCTTGAAATGTAGTTTGAAATATAAAAGCTTCGGTTCCCATACCAAATCACATGATAAAAATGAGTTGTACATGTATATATCTTAGTTGGTACATGTATATGACCAATCAGAGACTAGAATACAATAACAATTAAATCATTTGGAATGAAAAACAACAGGTTGTGTATTGTAAAATTCGCGGTGTTCGAAAAATAGAATTTCCCAATGTAATAAAAATGACCATTTTAGATTATATTTTGCAAGCCTAACACTTTAATCCATCGAGCCAGCGATATAGATAATGAAATTTATGATGACAAAGAATGTATATTTGATTTTACTTTTGCTGCAATGGCGGACTGCCGTTTGCGAAATTTTAACGATATGTTATTCCTCAGAATTGATGTAATATTAAGGTAATAGTTCAATTTTAATATTACCCAACGTATACATGTACCTATTTATAGCGTTGGATTAAGAAACTAAAAAATGATGGTTGCGATGTGCTTGTGAAATATCGTTTAATCTCACTGTTACAATTTTAGTGTGAATGCTACCTTAATGAATAAATTAGGAGACACTGCTATAAGATTTTATACCCTGTTTCCTGATTTCTTTAATGTACAAAATACAGCAATTTTGCAATTACATACTACATATTCCCCAAATGAACTTCAGTTGAAAATAATCCTCGATTAAAAACGAATTCATGTACATTTCTATGTTTATAGTATATGAACAATTTAATGAGCAACTCTCCGATGTTGTTACTTAATCTTCATGAGTATTGTAAAGCACACAGGAAAAGCTGGGGTTCGAAAGTGTATTATTGGTCGTAAAATAAAGTGGAAAATGGAATAATGGATATCTAGAGATCTAAAATGGATTTTTAATTCATTTACTCTCAGTTTTATTCTCTCTCTGACAACACTTTTGCTTTAAGTACTAATTCTCTTCCATACGGGGATGTCACGAAATATCGACAGTCCGTAAATTCAGATTAAGTCATATTTACTCACTATATTACAATCTTTTTCAAGTTATTAGAGCTTAGTTGAAGACCTAATAAGCTGTGAAATACAACAGCATTTTCTTTTCTATTTCATTTGATCTTAATAATGTTTTTACTATTACAGGCTGGAGGCTACTGTGATATATTCATTAACAAGCAGACTATCTGCAGAACCGTATCTCTCTGAAACAACACTTGCGGTATACATGTCCACCCGTTACATGTACATGTGTGAACACTTTCTCTGCATACGATTGAGGTCATAACTACACTTTCCTTTACACACCAATTTTGACTACAGATTACTTCGTTTACCTGATAAAGAGATACACTGTAGGGCTCATCGCGGGTGTGACCAGTTAACAGGGAATGCTTACTCCTCCTAAGCACCTGATCCCACCTCTGTATGTCCAGGGATCCGTGTGTATCCCACTCTTAAGTTTGTATTCTTCATAGGATGTATGAGAATTGATCACTATTTGTTATCTTCACATTTTCTTTAAACAGATTTAAATCATCTATTAAAGTCCCTTTTAAGATTTCAAACCGAAAACATAGCTATAATACGTTGTTCTTGTTCACATAGACAAGATAAGTTGCCATTTAATTCTAACCCCGCCCCCGACAGCTGTATCAGTAACGCCTGCCATAACACGGGGACATTGGTTTTAATCACCCTACATACCCCTATGCTCTCTTCTAAATACCGCGCAACTAGCAAAGGAGCAGTCACTACCCATATACGAGTCTTCGGTTAGACGCGGCCATGGTATGAGCAGGAATTGAACCTATGACCTTCCTACCATGAAGCAAAATCCCTAACCTCAAAGATTGATGTACAGGTAAATATAATAGCAAAAACGTTGCGATGAACAAGGAATTTAAAAGGGATATAAAACGCTACTTTTTAGAGAAGAAAAACTACATGTAATTGCAGTTTAATTAATGAAAACATTTAGTCTACAGGAAGCATATCCATCAAAATCACATAAAAGCCATGCTAAAAACAAGCAAGTCTTTAAAAACCACATCTCAAAGTTCGTCGTATATAATAACGTTCATTGAATTAAAAACATGACGCAGTGGGACAGTAGCATACAAAAGAAGTTAGAAACTACAAATAAAATCTCATCACTGATCAGATCTCGATAGCATCGTAAACAGGTGGATTTACCCACTTGGTTTATAAATACATCATTTTTTTTTTACTTCGTATATGACTTTAACAACGGATGTGCATACCATGTCACGGTAGCCGTTGACGCAATAAAGATCAAACCGGTCAAAATTTGTGGCACTTCACTTAAAGTTGGTGACGTATCTTCATGAGTGGTTAATTTTTTAATGGGACATAAAACAACAAACAGGCGTTACATCAACGGTAGCACAAAAGCCCGGGCCTACATATAATTTTCACCCCCCCAAAATTAAGTTGTCTATGCCTATCTCCACACTTTCTGGTTAGGGTCACTTTGGTATGCTATTTCCATTCACTATAACATTAAATTTAAGGTGGGTTAGCTGTGAAAGTGATGGCAACTGGTTTTTCGCTCTCAATGGCTTAGGAATGCATGTATATATTAATGACGAATAAAAACATTTATTTTGTACCCAAAAGAG